>NW_026967848.1:0-167471 GCF_028390025.1 Pseudophryne corroboree | reverse complement strand
TCATTTTTGAACAGAAGCTTCAACCGTTTTGTGGCATATGAGAAAATACCTAAGCCCCGGACCTGTCGATTTTGGGCAAAAATGAAAATTTCAAAAGTGCCCCAATTTCTGCTTTAAACTTAAGGTACTATCCCAAAATGTATCACTAAGGTGACAGAAGTTGATTTAGGAGCATCATTTGTGAACAGAAGCTTCAACCGTTTTGTGGCATATGAGAAAATCCCTAAGGCCCAGACCTGTCGATTTTGGTCAAAAATGAAAATTTCAAAAGTGCCCCAATTTCTGCTTTAAACTTTAGGTGCTATCCCAAAATGTATCACTAAGGTGACAGAAGTTGATTTCGGAGCATCATTTTTTAACAGGAGCTTCAACCGTTTTGTGGCATATGAGAAATTCCCTAAGCCCCGGACCTGTCGATTTTGGTCAAAAATGAAAATTTCAAAAGTGCCCCAATTTCTGCTTTAAACTTTAGGTGCTGTCCCAAAATGTATCACTAAGGTGACAGAAGTTGATTTCAGAGCATCAATTTTGAACAGAAGCTTCAACCGTTTTGTGGCATATGAGAAATTTCCTAAGCCCCGGACCTGTCGATTTTGGTCTAAAATGAAAATTTCAAAAGTGCCCCAATTTCTGCTTTAAACTTTAGGTGCTGTCCCAAAATGTATCACTAAGGTGACAGAAGTTGATTTCGGAGCATCATTGTTGAACAGGAGCTTCAACCGTTTTGTGGCATATGAGAAATTCCCTGAGCCCCGGACCTGTCGATTTTGGTCAAAAATGAAAATTTCAAAAGTGCCCCAATTTCTGCTTTAAACTTAAGGTACTATCCCAAAATGTATCACTAAGGTGACAGAAGTTGATTTAGGAGCATCATTTGTGAACAGAAGCTTCAACCGTTTTGTGGCATATGAGAAATTCCCTAAGCCCCGGACCTGTCGATTTTGGTCAAAAATGAAAATTTCAAAAGTCCCCCAATTTCTGCTTTAAACTTAAGGTACTATCCCAAAATGTATCACTAAGGTGACAGAAGTTGATTTAGGAGCATCATTTGTGAACAGAAGCTTCAACCGTTTTGTGGCATATGAGAAATTCCCTAAGCCCCGGACCTGTCGATTTTGGTCAAAAATGAAAATTTCAAAAGTGCCCCAATTTCTGCTTTAAACTTTAGGTGCTATCCCAAAATGTATCACTAAGGTGACAGAAGTTGATTTCAGAGCATCAATTTTGAACAGAAGCTTCAACCGTTTTGTGGCATATGAGAAATTCCCTAAGCCCCGGACCTGTCGATTTTGGTCAAAAATGAAAATTTCAAAAGTGCCCCAATTTCTGCTTTAAACTTTAGGTGCTGTCCCAAAATGTATCACTAAGGTGACAGAAGTTGATTTCGAAGCATCATTGTTGAACAGGAGCTTCAACCGTTTTGTGGCATATGAGAAATTCCCTAAGCCCCGGACCTGTCGATTTTGGTCAAAAATGAAAATTTCAAAAGTGCCCCAATTTCTGCTTTAAACTTAAGGTACTATCCCAAAATGTATCACTAAGGTGACAGAAGTTGATTTAGGAGCATCATTTGTGAACAGAAGCTTCAACCGTTTTGTGGCATATGAGAAATTCCCTAAGCCCCGGACCTGTCGATTTTGGTCAAAAATGAAAATTTCAAAAGTGCCCCAATTTCTGCTTTAAACTTAAGGTACTATCCCAAAATGTATCACTAAGGTGACAGAAGTTGATTTCGGAGCATCATTTTTGAACAGAAGCTTCAACCGTTTTGTGGCATATGAGAAATTCCCTAAGCCCCGGACCTGTCGATTTTGGTCAAAAATGAAAATTTCAAAAGTGCCCCAATTTCTGCTTTAAACTTTAGGTACTATCCCAAAATGTATCACTAAGGTGACAGAAGTTGATTTAGGAGCATCATTTGTGAACAGAAGCTTCAACCGTTTTGTGGCATATGAGAAAATCCCTAAGGCCCAGACCTGTCGATTTTGGTCAAAAATGAAAATTTCAAAAGTGCCCCAATTTCTGCTTTAAACTTTAGGTGCTATCCCAAAATGTATCACTAAGGTGACAGAAGTTGATTTCGGAGCATCATTGTTGAACAGGAGCTTCAACCGTTTTGTGGCATATGAGAAATTCCCTAAGCCCCGGACCTGTCGATTTTGGTCAAAAATGAAAATTTCAAAAGTGCCCCAATTTCTGCTTTAAACTTAAGGTACTATCCCAAAATGTATCACTAAGGTGACAGAAGTTGATTTCGGAGCATAATTTTTGAACAAGAGCTTCAACCGTTTTGTGGCATATGAGAAATGCCCTAAGCCCCGGACCTGTCGATTTTGGTCAAAAAATGAAAATTTCAAAAGTGCCCCAATTTCTGCTTTAAACTTTAGGTACTATCCAAAAATGTATCACTAAGGTGACAGAAGTTGATTTCGGAGCATCATTTTTGAACAGAAGCTTCAACCGTTTTGTGGCATATGAGAAAATACCTAAGCCCCGGACCTGTCGATTTTGGTCAAAAATGAAAATTTCAAAAGTGCCCCAATTTCTGCTTTAAACTTTAGGTGCTATCCCAAAATGTATCACTAAGGTGACAGAAGTTGATTTCGGAGCATCATTTTTTAACAGGAGCTTCAACCATTTTGTGGCATATGAGAAATTCCCTAAGCCCCGGACCTGTCGATTTTGGTCAAAAATGAAAATTTCAAAAGTGCCCCAATTTCTGCTTTAAACTTAAGGTACTATCCCAAAATGTATCACTAAGGTGACAGAAGTTGATTTAGGAGCATCATTTGTGAACAGAAGCTTCAACTGTTTTGTGGCATATGAGAAAATCCCTAAGGCCCAGACCTGTCGATTTTGGTCAAAAATGAAAATTTCAAAAGTGCCCCAATTTCTGCTTTAAACTTTAGGTGCTATCCCAAAATGTATCACTAAGGTGACAGAAGTTGATTTCGGAGCATCATTTTTGAACAGGAGCTTCAACCGTTTTGTGGCATATGAGAAATTCCCTAAGCCTGTCGATTTTGGTCAAAAATGAAAATTTCAAAAGTGCCCCAATTTCTGCTTTAAACTTTAGGTGCTGTCCCAAAATGTATCACTAAGGTGACAGAAGTTGATTTCAGAGCATCAATTTTGAACAGAAGCTTCAACCGTTTTGTGGCATATGAGAAATTCCCTAAGCCCCGGACCTGTCGATTTTGGTCAAAAATGAAAATTTCAAAAGTGCCCCAATTTCTGCTTTAAACTTTAGGTGCTGTCCCAAAATGTATCACTAAGGTGACAGAAGTTGATTTCGGAGCATCATTGTTGAACAGGAGCTTCAACCGTTTTGTGGCATATGAGAAATTCCCTGAGCCCCGGACCTGTCGATTTTGGTCAAAAATGAAAATTTCAAAAGTGCCCCAATTTCTGCTTTAAACTTAAGGTACTATCCCAAAATGTATCACTAAGGTGACAGAAGCTGATTTAGGAGCATCATTTGTGAACAGAAGCTTCAACCGTTTTGTGGCGTATGAGAAATTCCCTAAGCTCCGGACCTGTCGATTTTGGTCAAAAATGAAAATTTCAAAAGTCCCCCAATTTCTGCTTTAAACTTAAGGTACTATCCCAAAATGTATCACTAAGGTGACAGAAGTTGATTTAGGAGCATCATTTGTGAACAGAAGCTTCAACCGTTTTGTGGCATATGAGAAATTCCCTAAGCCCCGGACCTGTCGATTTTGGTCAAAAATGAAAATTTCAAAAGTGCCCCAATTTCTGCTTTAAACTTAAGGTACTATCCCAAAATGTATCACTAAGGTGACAGAAGTTGATTTCGGAGCATCATTTTTGAACAGAAGCTTCAACCGTTTTGTGGCATATGAGAAATTCCCTAAGCCCCGGACCTGTCGATTTTGGTCAAAAATGAAAATTTCAAAAGTGCCCCAATTTCTGCTTTAAACTTTAGGTACTATCCCAAAATGTATCACTAAGGTGACAGAAGTTGATTTAGGAGCATCATTTGTGAACAGAAGCTTCAACCGTTTTGTGGCATATGAGAAAATCCCTAAGGCCCAGACCTGTCGATTTTGGTCAAAAATGAAAATTTCGAAAGTGCCCCAATTTCTGCTTTAAACTGTAGGTGCTATCCCAAAATGTATCACTAAGGTAACAGAAGTTGATTTCGGAGCATCATTTGTGAACAGAAGCTTCAACCGTTTTGTGGCATATGAGAAAATCCCTAAGGCCCGGACCTGTCGATTTTGGTCAAAAATGAAAATTTCAAAAGTGCCCCAATTTCTGCTTTAAACTTTAGGTGCTGTCCCAAAATGTATCACTAAGGTGACAGAAGTTGATTTCGGAGCATCATTTTTGAACAGAAGCTTCAACCGTTTTGTGGCATATGAGAAAATACCTAAGCCCCGGACCTGTCGATTTTGGTCAAAAATGAAAATTTAAAAAGTGCCCCAATTTCTGCTTTAAACTTTAGGTGCTATCCCAAAATGTATCACTAAGGTGACAGAAGTTGATTTCGGAGCATCATTTTTGAACAGGATCTTCAACCGTTTTGTGGCATATGAGAAATTCCCTAAGCCCCGGACCTGTCGATTTTGGTCAAAAATGAAAATTTCAAAAGTTACCCAATTTCTGCTTTAAACTTTAGGTGCTATCCCAAAATGTATCACTAAGGTGACAGAAGTTGATTTCAGAGCATCAATTTTGAACAGAAGCTTCAACCGTTTTGTGGCATATGAGAAATTCCCTAAGCCCCGGACCTGTCGATTTTGGTCAAAAATGAAAATTTCAAAAGTGCCCCAATTTCTGCTTTAAACTTTAGGTGCTGTCCCAAAATGTATCACTAAGGTGACAGAAGTTGATTTCGAAGCATCATTGTTGAACAGGAGCTTCAACCGTTTTGTGGCATATGAGAAATTCCCTAAGCCCCGGACCTGTCGATTTTGGTCAAAAATGAAAATTTCAAAAGTGCCCAAATTTCTGCTTTAAACTTAAGGTACTATCCCAAAATGTATCACTAAGGTGACAGAAGTTGATTTAGGAGCATCATTTGTGAACAGAAGCTTCAACCGTTTTGTGGCATATGAGAAATTCCCTAAGCCCCGGACCTGTCGATTTTGGTCAAAAATGAAAATTTCAAAAGTGACCCAATTTCTGCTTTAAACTTTAGGTGCTATCCCAAAATGTATCACTAAGGTGACAGAAGTTGATTTCAGAGCATCATTTTTGAACAGGAGCTTCAACCGTTTTGTGGCTTATGAGAAATTCCCTAAGCCCCGGACCTGTCGATTTTGGTCAAAAATAAAAATATTAAAAGTGCCCCAATTTCTGCTTTAAACTTTAGGTGCTATCCCAAAATGTATCACTAAGGTGACAGAAGTTGATTTCAGAGCATCAATTTTGAACAGAAGCTTCAACCGTTTTGTGGCATATGAGAAATTCCCTAAGCCCCGGACCTGTCGATTTTGGTCAAAAATGAAAATTTCAAAAGTGCCCCAATTTCTGCTTTAAACTTTAGGTGCTGTCCCAAAATGTATCACTAAGGTGACAGAAGTTGATTTCGAAGCATCATTGTTGAACAGGAGCTTCAACCGTTTTGTGGCATATGAGAAATTCCCTAAGCCCCGGACCTGTCGATTTTGGTCAAAAATGAAAATTTCAAAAGTGCCCCAATTTCTGCTTTAAACTTAAGGTACTATCCCAAAATGTATCACTAAGGTGACAGAAGTTGATTTAGGAGCATCATTTGTGAACAGAAGCTTCAACCGTTTTGTGGCATATGAGAAATTCCCTAAGCCCCGGACCTGTCGATTTTGGTCAAAAATGAAATTTTCAAAAGTCCCCCAATTTCTGCTTTAAACTTAAGGTACTATCCCAAAATGTATCACTAAGGTGACAGAAGTTGATTTAGGAGCATCATTTGTGAACAGAAGCTTCAACCGTTTTGTGGCATATGAGAAATTCCCTAAGCCCCGGACCTGTCGATTTTGGTCAAAAATGAAAATTTCAAAAGTGCCCCAATTTCTGCTTTAAACTTAAGGTACTATCCCAAAATGTATCACTAAGGTGACAGAAGTTGATTTCGGAGCATCATTTTTGAACAGAAGCTTCAACCGTTTTGTGGCATATGAGAAATTCCCTAAGCCCCGGACCTGTCGATTTTGGTCAAAAATGAAAATTTCAAAAGTGCCCCAATTTCTGCTTTAAACTTTAGGTACTATCCCAAAATGTATCACTAAGGTGACAGAAGTTGATTTAGGAGCATCATTTGTGAACAGAAGCTTCAACCGTTTTGTGGCATATGAGAAAATCCCTAAGGCCCAGACCTGTCGATTTTGGTCAAAAATGAAAATTTCGAAAGTGCCCCAATTTCTGCTTTAAACTGTAGGTGCTATCCCAAAATGTATCACTAAGGTGACAGAAGTTGATTTCGGAGCATCATTTGTGAACAGAAGCTTCAACCGTTTTGTGGCATATGAGAAAATCCCTAAGGCCCGGACCTGTCGATTTTGGTCAAAAATGAAAATTTCAAAAGTGCCCCAATTTCTGCTTTAAACTTTAGGTGCTATCCCAAAATGTATCACTAAGGTGACAGAAGTTGATTTCGGAGCATCACTTTTGAACAGGAGCTTCAACCGTTTTGTGACATATGAGAAATTCCCTAAGCCCCGGACCTGTCGATTTTGGTCAAAAATGAAAATTTCAAAAGTGCCCCAATTTCTGCTTTAAACTTTAGGTGCTATCCCAAAATGTATCACTAAGGTGACAGAAGTTGATTTCGGAGCATCATTTTTGAACAGGAGCTTCAACCGTTTTGTGGCATATGAGAAATTCCCTAAGCCCCGGACCTGTCGATTTTGGTCAAAAATGAAAATTTCAAAAGTGCCCCAATTTCTGCTTTAAACTTTAGGTGCTATCCCAAAATGTATCACTAAGGTGACAGAAGTTGATTTCGGAGCATCATTTTTGAACAGGAGCTTCAACCGTTTTGTGGCATATGAGAAATTCCCTAAGCCCCGGACCTGTCGATTTTGGTCAAAAATGAAAATTTCAAAAGTGCCCCAATTTCTGCTTTAAACTTTAGGTGCTGTCCCAAAATGTATCACTAAGGTGACAGAAGTTGATTTCGGAGCATCATTTTTGAACAGAAGCTTCAACCGTTTTGTGGCATATGAGAAATTCCCTAAGCCCCGGACCTGTCGATTTTGGTCAAAAATGAAAATTTCAAAAATGCCCCAATTTCTGCTTTAAACTTTAGGTGCTGTCCCAAAATGTATCACTAAGGTGACAGAAGTTGATTTCGGAGCATCATTTTTGAACAGAAGCTTCAACCGTTTTGTGGAATATGAGAAATTCCCTAAGCCCCGGACCTGTCAATTTTGGTCAAAAATGAAAATTTCAAAAGTGCCCCAATTTCTGCTTTAAACTTTAGGTGCTATCCCAAAATGTATCACTAAGGTGACAGAAGTTGATTTCGGAGCATCATTTTTGAACAGGATCTTCAACCGTTTTGTGGCATATGAGAAATTCCCTAAGCCCCGGACCTGTCGATTTTGGTCAAAAATGAAAATTTCAAAAGTTACCCAATTTCTGCTTTAAACTTTAGGTGCTATCCCAAAATGTATCACTAAGGTGACAGAAGTTGATTTCAGAGCATCAATTTTGAACAGAAGCTTCAACCGTTTTGTGGCATATGAGAAATTCCCTAAGCCCCGGACCTGTCGATTTTGGTCAAAAATAAAAATATTAAAAGTGCCCCAATTTCTGCTTTAAACTTTAGGTGCTATCCCAAAATGTATCACTAAGGTGACAGAAGTTGATTTCAGAGCATCAATTTTGAACAGAAGCTTCAACCATTTTGTGGCATATGAGAAATTCCCTAAGCCCCGGACCTGTCGATTTTGGTCAAAAATGAAAATTTCAAAAGTGCCCCAATTTCTGCTTTAAACTTTAGGTGCTGTCCCAAAATGTATCACTAAGGTGACAGAAGTTGATTTCGAAGCATCATTGTTGAACAGGAGCTTCAACCGTTTTGTGGCATATGAGAAATTCCCTAAGCCCCGGACCTGTCGATTTTGGTCAATAATGAAAATTTCAAAAGTGCCCCAATTTCTGCTTTAAACTGTAGGTGCTATCCCAAAATGTATCACTAAGGTGACAGAAGTTGATTTCGGAGCATCATTTGTGAACAGAAGCTTCAACCGTTTTGTGGCATATGAGAAAATCCCTAAGGCCCGGACCTGTCGATTTTGGTCAAAAATGAAAATTTCAAAAGTGCCCCAATTTCTGCTTTAAACTTTAGGTGCTATCCCAAAATGTATCACTAAGGTGACAGAAGTTGATTTCGGAGCATCATATTTGAACAGGAGCTTCAACCGTTTTGTGTGCATATGAGAAATTCCCTAAGCCCCGGACCTGTCGATATTGGTCAAAAATGAAAATTTAAAAAGTGCCCCAAATTTCTGCTTTAAACTGTAGGTGCTATCCCAAAATGTATCACTAAGGTGACAGAAGTTGATTTTGGAGCATCACTTTTGAACAGGAGCTTCAACCGTTTTGTGACATATGAGAAATTCCCTAAACCCCGGACCTGTCGATTTTGGTCAAAAATGAAAATTTCAAAAGTGCCCCAATTTCTGCTTTAAACTTTAGGTGCTATCCCAAAATGTATCACTAAGGTGACAGAAGTTGATTTCGGAGCATCATTTTTGAACAGGAGCTTCAACCGTTTTGTGGCATATGAGAAATTCCCTAAGCCCCGGACCTGTCGATTTTGGTCAAAAATGAAAATTTCAAAAGTGCCCCAATTTCTGCTTTAAACTTTAGGTGCTGTCCCAAAATGTATCACTAAGGTGACAGAAGTTGATTTCGAAGCATCATTGTTGAACAGGAGCTTCAACCGTTTTGTGGCATATGAGAAATTCCCTAAGCCCCGGACCTGTCGATTTTGGTCAAAAATGAAAATTTCAAAAGTGCCCAAATTTCTGCTTTAAACTTAAGGTACTATCCCAAAATGTATCACTAAGGTGACAGAAGTTGATTTAGGAGCATCATTTGTGAACAGAAGCTTCAACCGTTTTGTGGCATATGAGAAATTCCCTAAGCCCCGGACCTGTCGATTTTGGTCAAAAATGAAAATTTCAAAAGTGACCCAATTTCTGCTTTAAACTTTAGGTGCTATCCCAAAATGTATCACTAAGGTGACAGAAGTTGATTTCAGAGCATCATTTTTGAACAGGAGCTTCAACCGTTTTGTGGCTTATGAGAAATTCCCTAAGCCCCGGACCTGTCGATTTTGGTCAAAAATAAAAATATTAAAAGTGCCCCAATTTCTGCTTTAAACTTTAGGTGCTATCCCAAAATGTATCACTAAGGTGACAGAAGTTGATTTCAGAGCATCAATTTTGAACAGAAGCTTCAACCGTTTTGTGGCATATGAGAAATTCCCTAAGCCCCGGACCTGTCGATTTTGGTCAAAAATGAAAATTTCAAAAGTGCCCCAATTTCTGCTTTAAACTTTAGGTGCTGTCCCAAAATGTATCACTAAGGTGACAGAAGTTGATTTCGAAGCATCATTGTTGAACAGGAGCTTCAACCGTTTTGTGGCATATGAGAAATTCCCTAAGCCCCGGACCTGTCGATTTTGGTCAAAAATGAAAATTTCAAAAGTGCCCCAATTTCTGCTTTAAACTTAAGGTACTATCCCAAAATGTATCACTAAGGTGACAGAAGTTGATTTAGGAGCATCATTTGTGAACAGAAGCTTCAACCGTTTTGTGGCATATGAGAAATTCCCTAAGCCCCGGACCTGTCGATTTTTGTCAAAAATGAAAATTTCAAAAGTGCCCAAATTTCTGCTTTAAACTTAAGGTACTATCCCAAAATGTATCACTAAGGTGACAGAAGTTGATTTAGGAGCATCATTTGTGAACAGAAGCTTCAACCATTTTGTGGCATATGAGAAATTCCCTAAGCCCCGGACCTGTCGATTTTGGTCAAAAATGAAAATTTCAAAAGTGCCCCAATTTCTGCTTTAAACTTAAGGTACTATCCCAAAATGTATCACTAAGGTGACAGAAGTTGATTTCGGAGCATCATTTTTGAACAGAAGCTTCAACCGTTTTGTGGCATATGAGAAATTCCCTAAGCCCCGGACCTGTCGATTTTGGTCAAAAATGAAAATTTCAAAAGTGCCCCAATTTCTGCTTTAAACTTTAGGTACTATCCCAAAATGTATCACTAAGGTGACAGAAGTTGATTATGGAGCATCATTTTTGAACAGAAGCTTCAACCGTTTTGTGGCATATGAGAAAATACCTAAGCCCCGGACCTGTCGATTTTGGTCAAAAATTAAAATTTCAAAAGTGCCCCAATTTCTGCTTTAAACTTTAGGTGCTGTCCCAAAATGTATCACTAAGGTGACAGAAGTTGATTTCGGAGCATCATTGTTGAACAGGAGCTTCAACCGTTTTGTGGCATATGAGAAATTCCCTAAGCCCCGGACCTGTCGATTTTGGTCAAAAATGAAAATTTCAAAAGTGCCCCAATTTCTGCTTTAAACTTAAGGTACTATCCCAAAATGCATCACTAAGGTGACAGAAGTTGATTTAGGAGCATCATTTGTGAACAGAAGCTTCAACCGTTTTGTGGCATATGAGAAATTCCCTAAGCCCCGGACCTGTCGATTTTGGTCAAAAATGAAATTTTCAAAAGTCCCCCAATTTCTGCTTTAAACTTAAGGTACTATCCCAAAATGTATCACTAAGGTGACAGAAGTTGATTTAGGAGCATCATTTGTGAACAGAAGCTTCAACCGTTTTGTGGCATATGAGAAATTCCCTAAGCCCCGGACCTGTCGATTTTGGTCAAAAATGAAAATTTCAAAAGTGCCCCAATTTCTGCTTTAAACTTAAGGTACTATCCCAAAATGTATCACTAAGGTGACAGAAGTTGATTTCGGAGCATCATTTTTGAACAGAAGCTTCAACCGTTTTGTGGCATATGAGAAATTCCCTAAGCCCCGGACCTGTCGATTTTGGTCAAAAATGAAAATTTCAAAAGTGCCCCAATTTCTGCTTTAAACTTTAGGTACTATCCCAAAATGTATCACTAAGGTGACAGAAGTTGATTTAGGAGCATCATTTGTGAACAGAAGCTTCAACCGTTTTGTGGCATATGAGAAAATCCCTAAGGCCCAGACCTGTCGATTTTGGTCAAAAATGAAAATTTCGAAAGTGCCCCAATTTCTGCTTTAAACTGTAGGTGCTATCCCAAAATGTATCACTAAGGTGACAGAAGTTGATTTCGGAGCATCATTTGTGAACAGAAGCTTCAACCGTTTTGTGGCATATGAGAAAATCCCTAAGGCCCGGACCTGTCGATTTTGGTCAAAAATGAAAATTTCAAAAGTGCCCCAATTTCTGCTTTAAACTTTAGGTGCTATCCCAAAATGTATCACTAAGGTGACAGAAGTTGATTTCGGAGCATCATATTTGAACAGGAGCTTCAACCGTTTTGTGTGCATATGAGAAATTCCCTAAGCCCCGGACCTGTCGATATTGGTCAAAAATGAAAATTTCAAAAGTGCCCCAATTTCTGCTTTAAACTGTAGGTGCTATCCCAAAATGTATCACTAAGGTGACAGAAGTTGATTTTGGAGCATCACTTTTGAACAGGAGCTTCAACCGTTTTGTGACATATGAGAAATTCCCTAAGCCCCGGACCTGTCGATTTTGGTCAAAAATGAAAATTTCAAAAGTGCCCCAATTTCTGCTTTAAACTTTAGGTGCTATCCCAAAATGTATCACTAAGGTGACAGAAGTTGATTTCGGAGCATCATTTTTGAACAGGAGCTTCAACCGTTTTGTGGCATATGAGAAATTCCCTAAGCCCCGGACCTGTCGATTTTGGTCAAAAATGAAAATTTCAAAAGTGCCCCAATTTCTGCTTTAAACTTTAGGTGCTATCCCAAAATGTATCACTAAGGTGACAGAAGTTGATTTCGGAGCATCATTTTTGAACAGGAGCTTCAACCGTTTTGTGGCATATGAGAAATTCCCTAAGCCCCGGACCTGTCGATTTTGGTCAAAAATGAAAATTTCAAAAGTGCCCCAATTTCTGCTTTAAACTTTAGGTGCTGTCCCAAAATGTATCACTAAGGTGACAGAAGTTGATTTCGGAGCATCATTTTTGAACAGAAGCTTCAACCGTTTTGTGGCATATGAGAAATTCCCTAAGCCCCGGACCTGTCGATTTTGGTCAAAAATGAAAATTTCAAAAATGCCCCAATTTCTGCTTTAAACTTTAGGTGCTGTCCCAAAATGTATCACTAAGGTGACAGAAGTTGATTTCGGAGCATCATTTTTGAACAGAAGCTTCAACCGTTTTGTGGCATATGAGAAATTCCCTAAGCCCCGGACCTGTCAATTTTGGTCAAAAATGAAAATTTCAAAAGTGCCCCAATTTCTGCTTTAAACTTTAGGTGCTATCCCAAAATGTATCACTAAGGTGACAGAAGTTGATTTCGGAGCATCATTTTTGAACAGGATCTTCAACCGTTTTGTGGCATATGAGAAATTCCCTAAGCCCCGGACCTGCCGATTTTGGTCAAAAATGAAAATTTCAAAAGTTACCCAATTTCTGCTTTAAACTTTAGGTGCTATCCCAAAATGTATCACTAAGGTGACAGAAGTTGATTTCAGAGCATCAATTTTGAACAGAAGCTTCAACCGTTTTGTGGCATATGAGAAATTCCCTAAGCCCCGGACCTGTCGATTTTGGTCAAAAATTAAAATTTCAAAAGTGCCCCAATTTCTGCTTTAAACTTTAGGTGCTGTCCCAAAATGTATCACTAAGGTGACAGAAGTTGATTTCGAAGCATCATTGTTGAACAGGAGCTTCAACCGTTTTGTGGCATATGAGAAATTCCCTAAGCCCCGGACCTGTCGATTTTGGTCAAAAATGAAAATTTCAAAAGTGCCCAAATTTCTGCTTTAAACTTAAGGTACTATCCCAAAATGTATCACTAAGGTGACAGAAGTTGATTTAGGAGCATCATTTGTGAACAGAAGCTTCAACCGTTTTGTGGCATATGAGAAATTCCCTAAGCCCCGGACCTGTCGATTTTGGTCAAAAATGAAAATTTCAAAAGTGACCCAATTTCTGCTTTAAACTTTAGGTGCTATCCCAAAATGTATCACTAAGGTGACAGAAGTTGATTTCGGAGCATCATTTTTGAACAAGAGCTTCAACCGTTTTGTGGCATATGAGAAATTCCCTAAGCCCCGGACCTGTCGATTTTGGTCAAAAATAAAAATATTAAAAGTGCCCCAATTTCTGCTTTAAACTTTAGGTGCTATCCCAAAATGTATCACTAAGGTGACAGAAGTTGATTTCAGAGCATCAATTTTGAACAGAAGCTTCAACCATTTTGTGGCATATGAGAAATTCCCTAAGCCCCGGACCTGTCGATTTTGGTCAAAAATGAAAATTTCAAAAGTGCCCCAATTTCTGCTTTAAACTTTAGGTGCTGTCCCAAAATGTATCACTAAGGTGACAGAAGTTGATTTCGGAGCATCATTGTTGAACAGGAGCTTCAACCGTTTTGTGGCATATGAGAAATTCCCTAAGCCCCGGACCTGTCGATTTTGGTCAAAAATGAAAATTTCAAAAGTGCCCCAATTTCTGCTTTAAACTTTAGGTGCTATCCCAAAATGTATCACTAAGGTGACAGAAGTTGATTTCGGAGCATCATTTTTGAACAGGAGCTTCAACCGTTTTGTGGCATATGAGAAATTCCCTAAGCCCCGGACCTGTCGATTTTGGTCAAAAATGAAAATTTCAAAAGTGCCCCAATTTCTGCTTTAAACTTTAGGTGCTGTCCCAAAATGTATCACTAAGGTGACAGAAGTTGATTTCGGAGCATCATTTTTGAACAGAAGCTTCAACCGTTTTGTGGCATATGAGAAATTCCCTAAGCCCCGGACCTGTCGATTTTGGTCAAAAATGAAAATTTCAAAAGTGCCCCAATTTCTGCTTTAAACTTTAGGTGCTGTCCCAAAATGTATCACTAAGGTGACAGAAGTTGATTTCGGAGCATCATTTTTGAACAGAAGCTTCAACCGTTTTGTGGCATATGAGAAAATACCTAAGCCCCGGACCTGTCGATTTTGGTCAAAAATGAAAATTTCAAAAGTGCCCCAATTTCTGCTTTAAACTTTAGGTGCTATCCCAAAATGTATCACTAAGGTGACAGAAGTTGATTTCGGAGCATCATTTTTGAACAGGAGCTTCAACCGTTTTGTAGCATATGAGAAATTCCTTAAGCCCCGGACCTGTCGATTTTGGTCAAAAATGAAAATTTCAAAAGTGCCCCAATTTCTGCTTTAAACTTTAGGTGCTATCCCAAAATGTATCACTAAGGTGACAGAAGTTGATTTCAGAGCATCAATTTTGAACAGAAGCTTCAACCGTTTTGTGGCATATGAGAAATTCCCTAAGCCCCGGACCTGTCGATTTTGGTCAAAAATGAAAATTTCAAAAGTGCCCCAATTTCTGCTTTAAACTTTAGGTGCTGTCCCAAAATGTATCACTAAGGTGACAGAAGTTGATTTTGAAGCATCATTGTTGAACAGGAGCTTCAACCGTTTTGTGGCATATGAGAAATTCCCTAAGCCCCGGACCTGTCGATTTTGGTCAAAAATGAAAATTTCAAGAGTGCCCCAATTTCTGCTTTAAACTTAAGGTACTATCCCAAAATGTATCACTAAGGTGACAGAAATTGATTTAGGAGCATCATTTGTGAACAGAAGCTTCAACCGTTTTGTGGCATATGAGAAATTCCCTAAGCCCCGGACCTGTCGATTTTGGTCAAAAAATGAAAATTTCAAAAGTGCCCAAATTTCTGCTTTAAACTTAAGGTACTATCCCAAAATGTATCACTAAGGTGACAGAAGTTGATTTAGGAGCATCATTTGTGAACAGAAGCTTCAACCGTTTTGTGGCATATGAGAAATTCCCTAAGCCCCGGACCTGTCGATTTTGGTCAAAAATGAAAATTTCAAAAGTGCCCCAATTTCTGCTTTAAACTTTAGGTGCTGTCCCAAAATGTATCACTAAGGTGACAGAAGTTGATTTCGGAGCATCATTTTTGAACAGAAGCTTCAACCGTTTTGTGGCATATGAGAAATTCCCTAAGCCCCGGACCTGTCGATTTTGGTCAAAAATGAAAATTTCAAAAGTGCCCCAATTTCTGCTTTAAACTTTAGGTGCTATCCCAAAATGTATCACTAAGGTGACAGAAGTTGATTTCGGAGCATCATTTTTGAACAGGAGCTTCAAGCGTTTTGTGGCATATGAGAAATTCCCTAAGCCCCGGACCTGTCGATTTTGGTCAAAAATGAAAATTTCAAAAGTGCCCCAATTTCTGCTTTAAACTTTAGGTGCTGTCCCAAAATGTATCACTAAGGTGACAGAAGTTGATTTCGAAGCATCATTGTTGAACAGGAGCTTCAACCGTTTTGTGGCATATGAGAAATTCCCTAAGCCCCGGACCTGTCGATTTTGGTCAAAAATGAAAATTTCAAGAGTGCCCCAATTTCTGCTTTAAACTTAAGGTACTATCCCAAAATGTATCACTAAGGTGACAGAAGTTGATTTAGGAGCATCATTTGTGAACAGAAGCTTCAACCGTTTTGTGGCATATGAGAAATTCCCTAAGCCCCGGACCTGTCGATTTTGGTCAAAAATGAAAATTTCAAAAGTGCCCAAATTTCTGCTTTAAACTTAAGGTACTATCCCAAAATGTATCACTAAGGTGACAGAAGTTGATTTAGGAGCATCATTTGTGAACAGAAGCTTCAACCGTTTTGTGGCATATGAGAAATTCCCTAAGCCCCGGACCTGTCGATTTTGGTCAAAAATGAAAATTTCAAAAGTGCCCCAATTTCTGCTTTAAACTTTAGGTGCTGTCCCAAAATGTATCACTAAGGTGACAGAAGTTGATTTCGGAGCATCATTTTTGAACAGAAGCTTCAGCCGTTTTGTGGCATATGAGAAAATACCTAAGCCCCGGACCTGTCGATTTTGGTCAAAAATGAAAATTTCAAAAGTGCCCCAATTTCTGCTTTAAACTTTAGGTGCTATCCCAAAATGTATCACTAAGGTGACAGAAGTTGATTTCGGAGCATCATTTTTGAACAGGCGCTTCAACCGTTTTGTGGCATATGAGAAATTCCCTAAGCCCCGGACCTGTCGATTTTGGTCAAAAATGAAAATTTCAAAAGTGCCCCAATTTCTGCTTTAAACTTTAGGTGCTATCCCAAAATGTATCACTAAGGTGACAGAAGTTGATTTCAGAGCATCAATTTTGAACAGAAGCTTCAACCGTTTTGTGGCATATGAGAAATTCCCTAAGCCCCGGACCTGTCGATTTTGGTCAAAAATGAAAATTTCAAAAGTGCCCCAATTTCTGCTTTAAACTTAAGGTACTATCCCAAAATGTATCACTAAGGTGACAGAAGTTGATTTCGGAGCATCATTTTTGAACAGAAGCTTCAACCGTTTTGTGGCATATGAGAAATTCCCTAAGCCCCGGACCTGTCGATTTTGGTCAAAAATGAAAATTTCAAAGTGCCCCAATTTCTGCTTTAAACTTTAGGTGCTATCCCAAAATGTATCACTAAGGTGACAGAAGTTGATTTCAGAGCATCAATTTTGAACAGAAGCTTCAACCGTTTTGTGGCATATGAGAAATTCCCTAAGCCCCAGACCTGTCGATTTTGGTCAAAAATGAAAATTTCAAAAGTGCCCCAATTTCTGCTTTAAACTTAAGGTACTATCCCAAAATGTATCACTAAGGTGACAGAAGTTGATTTCGGAGCATCATTTTTGAACAGGAGCTTCAACCGTTTTGTGGCATATGAGAAATTCCCTAAGCCCCGAACCTGTCGATTTTGGTCAAAAATGAAAATTTCAAAAGTGCCCCAATTTCTGCTTTAAAGTTTAGGTGCTGTCCCAAAATGTATCACTAAGGTGACAGAAGTTGATTTCGGAGCATCATTTTTGAACAGAAGCTTCAACCGTTTTGTGGCATATGAGAAATTCCCTAAGCCCCGGACCTGTCGATTTTGGTCAAAAATGAAAATTTCAAAAGTGCCCCAATTTCTGCTTTAAACTTTAGGTGCTATCCCAAAATGTATCACTAGATGACTGAAGTTGATTTTGGAGCATCATTTTTGAACAGGAGCTTCAACCGTTTTGTGGCATATGAGAAATTCCCTAAGCCCCGAACCTGTCGATTTTGGTCAAAAATGAAAATTTCAAAAGTGCCCCAATTTCTGCTTTAAACTTAAGGTACTATCCCAAAATGTATCACTAAGGTGACAGAAGTTGATTTAGGAGCATCATTTGTGAACAGAAGCTTCAACCGTTTTGTGGCATATGAGAAAATCCCTAAGGCCCAGACCTGTCGATTTTGGTCAAAAATGAAAATTTCAAAAGTGCCCCAATTTCTGCTTTAAACTTTAGGTGCTATCCCAAAATGTATCACTAAGGTGACAAAAGTTGATTTCGGAGCATCATTTTTGAACAGGAGCTTCAACCGTTTTGTGGCATATGAGAAATTCCCTAAGCCCCGGACCTGTCGATTTTGGTCAAAAATGAAAATTTCAAAAGTGCCCCAATTTCTGCTTTAAACTTTAGGTGCTGTCCCAAAATGTATCACTAAGGTGACAGAAGTTGATTTCAGAGCATCAATTTTGAACAGAAGCTTCAACCGTTTTGTGGCATATGAGAAATTCCCTAAGCCCCGGACCTGTCGATTTTGGTCAAAAATGAAAATTTCAAAAGTCCCCCAATTTCTGCTTTAAACTTAAGGTACTATCCCAAAATGTATCACTAAGGTGACAGAAGTTGATTTAGGAGCATCATTTGTGAACAGAAGCTTCAACCGTTTTGTGGCATATGAGAAATTCCCTAAGCCCCGGACCTGTCGATTTTGGTCAAAAATGAAAATTTCAAAAGTGCCCCAATTTCTGCTTTAAATTTTAGGTGCTATCCCAAAATGTATCACTAAGGTGACAGAAGTTGATTTCGGAGCATCATTTTTGAACAGGAGCTTCAACCGTTTTGTGGCATATGAGAAATTCCCTAAGCCCCGGACCTGTCGATTTTGGTCAAAAATGAAAATGTCAAAGTGCCCCAATTTCTGCTTTAAACTTTAGGTGCTATCCCAAAATGTATCACTAAGGTGACAGAAGTTGATTTCAGAGCATCAATTTTGAACAGAAGCTTCAACCGTTTTGTGGCATATGAGAAATTCCCTAAGCCCCGGACCTGTCGATTTTGGTCAAAAATGAAAATTTCAAAAGTGCCCCAATTTCTGCTTTAAACTTTAGGTGCTGTCCCAAGATGTATCACTAAGGTGACAGAAGTTGATTTCGAAGCATCATTGTTGAACAGGAGCTTCAACCGTTTTGTGGCATATGAGAAATTCCCTAAGCCCCGGACCTGTCGATTTTGGTCAAAAATGAAAATTTCAAAAGTGCCCCAATTTCTGCTTTAAACTTAAGGTACTATCCCAAAATGTATCACTAAGGTGACAGAAGTTGATTTAGGAGCATCATTTGTGAACAGAAGCTTCAACCGTTTTGTGGCATATGAGAAATTCCCTAAGCCCCAGACCTGTCGATTTTTGTCAAAAATGAAAATTTCAAAAGTGCCCAAATTTCTGCTTTAAACTTAAGGTACTATCCCAAAATGTATCACTAAGGTGACAGAAGTTGATTTAGGAGCATCATTTGTGAACAGAAGCTTCAACCGTTTTGTGGCATATGAGAAATTCCCTAAGCCCCGGACCTGTCGATTTTGGTCAAAAATGAAAATTTCAAAAGTGCCCCAATTTCTGCTTTAAACTTAAGGTACTATCCCAAAATGTATCACTAAGGTGACAGAAGTTGATTTCGGAGCATAATTTTTGAACAAGAGCTTCAACCGTTTTGTGGCATATGAGAAATTCCCTAAGCCCCGGACCTGTCGATTTTGGTAAAAAATGAAAATTTCAAAAGTGCCCCAATTTCTGCTTTAAACTTTAGGTACTATCCCAAAATGTATCACTAAGGTGACAGAAGTTGATTTCGGAGCATCATTTTTGAACAGAAGCTTCAACCGTTTTGTGGCATATGAGAAAATACCTAAGCCCCGGACCTGTCGATTTTGGTCAAAAATGAAAATTTCAAAAGTGCCCCACTTTCTGCTTTAAACTTTAGGTGCTATCCCAAAATGTATCACTAAGGTGACAGAAGTTGATTTCGGAGCATCATTTTTGAACAGGAGCTTCAACCGTTTTGTGGCATATGAGAAATTCCCTAAGCCCCGGACCTGTCGATTTTGGTCAAAAATGAAAATTTCAAAAGTGCCCCAATTTCTGCTTTAAACTTTAGGTGCTATCCCAAAATGTATCACTAAGGTGACAAAAGTTGATTTCGGAGCATCATTTTTGAACAGGAGCTTCAACCGTTTTGTGGCATATGAGAAATTCCCTAAGCCCCGGACCTGTCGATTTTGGTCAAAAATGAAAATTTCAAAAGTGCCCCAATTTCTGCTTTAAACTTTAGGTGCTGTCCCAAAATGTATCACTAAGGTGACAGAAGTTGATTTCAGAGCATCAATTTTGAACAGAAGCTTCAACCGTTTTGTGGCATATGAGAAATTCCCTAAGCCCCGGACCTGTCGATTTTGGTCAAAAATGAAAATTTCAAAAGTGCCCCAATTTCTGCTTTAAACTTTAGGTACTATCCCAAAATGTATCACTAAGGTGACAGAAGTTGATTTCGGAGCATCATTTTTGAACAGAAGCTTCAACCGTTTTGTGGCATATGAGAAAATACCTAAGCCCCGGACCTGTCGATTTTGGTCAAAAATGAAAATTTCAAAAGTGCCCCACTTTCTGCTTTAAACTTTAGGTGCTATCCCAAAATGTATCACTAAGGTGACAGAAGTTGATTTCGGAGCATCATTTTTGAACAGGAGCTTCAACCGTTTTGTGGCATATGAGAAATTCCCTAAGCCCCGGACCTGTCGATTTTGGTCAAAAATGAAAATTTCAAAAGTGCCCCAATTTCTGCTTTAAACTTTAGGTGCTATCCCAAAATGTATCACTAAGGTGACAAAAGTTGATTTCGGAGCATCATTTTTGAACAGGAGCTTCAACCGTTTTGTGGCATATGAGAAATTCCCTAAGCCCCGGACCTGTCGATTTTGGTCAAAAATGAAAATTTCAAAAGTGCCCCAATTTCTGCTTTAAACTTTAGGTGCTGTCCCAAAATGTATCACTAAGGTGACAGAAGTTGATTTCAGAGCATCAATTTTGAACAGAAGCTTCAACCGTTTTGTGGCATATGAGAAATTCCCTAAGCCCCGGACCTGTCGATTTTGGTCAAAAATGAAAATTTCAAAAGTGCCCCACTTTCTGCTTTAAACTTTAGGTGCTATCCCAAAATGTATCACTAAGGTGACAGAAGTTGATTTCGGAGCATCATTTTTGAACAGGAGCTTCAACCGTTTTGTGGCATATGAGAAATTCCCTAAGCCCCGGACCTGTCGATTTTGGTCAAAAATGAAAATTTCAAAAGTGCCCCAATTTCTGCTTTAAACTTTAGGTGCTATCCCAAAATGTATCACTAAGGTGACAAAAGTTGATTTCGGAGCATCATTTTTGAACAGGAGCTTCAACCGTTTTGTGGCATATGAGAAATTCCCTAAGCCCCGGACCTGTCGATTTTGGTCAAAAATGAAAATTTCAAAAGTGCCCCTATTTCTGCTTTAAACTTTAGGTGCTGTCCCAAAATGTATCACTAAGGTGACAGAAGTTGATTTCAGAGCATCAATTTTGAACAGAAGCTTCAACCGTTTTGTGGCATATGAGAAATTCCCTAAGCCCCGGACCTGTCGATTTTGGTCAAAAATGAAAATTTCAAAAGTGCCCCAATTTCTG
The DNA here is from genome assembly GCF_028390025.1 of Pseudophryne corroboree. Taxonomy (NCBI): domain Eukaryota; kingdom Metazoa; phylum Chordata; class Amphibia; order Anura; family Myobatrachidae; genus Pseudophryne; species Pseudophryne corroboree. Next base: position 146,485 of record NW_026967848.1, on the reverse strand, counting down.
CTTTAAACTTTAGGTACTATCCCAAAATGTATCACTAAGGTGACAGAAGTTGATTTCGGAGCATCATTTTTGAACAGAAGCTTCAACCGTTTTGTGGCATATGAGAAAATACCTAAGCCCCGGACCTGTCGATTTTGGTCAAAAATGAAAATTTCAAAAGTGCCCCACTTTCTGCTTTAAACTTTAGGTGCTATCCCAAAATGTATCACTAAGGTGACAGAAGTTGATTTCGGAGCATCATTTTTGAACAGGAGCTTCAACCGTTTTGTGGCATATGAGAAATTCCCTAAGCCCCGGACCTGTCGATTTTGGTCAAAAATGAAAATTTCAAAAGTGCCCCAATTTCTGCTTTAAACTTTAGGTGCTATCCCAAAATGTATCACTAAGGTGACAAAAGTTGATTTCGGAGCATCATTTTTGAACAGGAGCTTCAACCGTTTTGTGGCATATGAGAAATTCCCTAAGCCCCGGACCTGTCGATTTTGGTCAAAAATGAAAATTTCAAAAGTGCCCCAATTTCTGCTTTAAACTTTAGGTGCTGTCCCAAAATGTATCACTAAGGTGACAGAAGTTGATTTCAGAGCATCAATTTTGAACAGAAGCTTCAACCGTTTTGTGGCATATGAGAAATTCCCTAAGCCCCGGACCTGTCGATTTTGGTCAAAAATGAAAATTTCAAAAGTGCCCCAATTTCTGCTTTAAACTTTAGGTGCTGTCCCAAAATGTATCACTAAGGTGACAGAAGTTGATTTCGGAGCATCATTGTTGAACAGGAGCTTCAACCGTTTTGTGGCATATGAGAAATTCCCTGAGCCCCGGACCTGTCGATTTTGGTCAAAAATGAAAATTTCAAAAGTGCCCCAATTTCTGCTTTAAACTTAAGGTACTATCCCAAAATGTATCACTAAGGTGACAGAAGTTGATTTAGGAGCATCATTTGTGAACAGAAGCTTCAACCGTTTTGTGGCATATGAGAAATTCCCTAAGCCCCGGACCTGTCGATTTTGGTCAAAAATGAAAATTTCAAAAGTCCCCCAATTTCTGCTTTAAACTTAAGGTACTATCCCAAAATGTATCACTAAGGTGACAGAAGTTGATTTAGGAGCATCATTTGTGAACAGAAGCTTCAACCGTTTTGTGGCATATGAGAAATTCCCTAAGCCCCGGACCTGTCGATTTTGGTCAAAAATGAAAATTTCAAAAGTGCCCCAATTTCTGCTTTAAACTTAAGGTACTATCCCAAAATGTATCACTAAGGTGACAGAAGTTGATTTCGGAGCATCATTTTTGAACAGAAGCTTCAACCGTTTTGTGGCATATGAGAAATTCCCTAAGCCCCGGACCTGTCGATTTTGGTCAAAAATGATAATTTCAAAAGTGCCCCAATTTCTGCTTTAAACTTTAGGTACTATCCCAAAATGTATCACTAAGGTGACAGAAGTTGATTTAGGAGCATCATTTGTGAACAGAAGCTTCAACCGTTTTGTGGCATATGAGAAAATCCCTAAGGCCCAGACCTGTCGATTTTGGTCAAAAATGAAAATTTCGAAAGTGCCCCAATTTCTGCTTTAAACTGTAGGTGCTATCCCAAAATGTATCACTAAGGTGACAGAAGTTGATTTCGGAGCATCATTTTTGAACAGAAGCTTCAACCGTTTTGTGGCATATGAGAAAATACCTAAGCCCCGGACCTGTCGATTTTGGTCAAAAATGAAAATTTCAAAAGTTACCCAATTTCTGCTTTAAACTTTAGGTGCTATCCCAAAATGTATCACTAAGGTGACAGAAGTTGATTTCAGAGCATCAATTTTGAACAGAAGCTTCAACCGTTTTGTGGCATATGAGAAATTCCCTAAGCCCCGGACCTGTCGATTTTGGTCAAAAATGAAAATTTCAAAAGTTACCCAATTTCTGCTTTAAACTTAAGGTACTATCCCAAAATGTATCACTAAGGTGACAGAAGTTGATTTCGGAGCATCATTTTTGAACAGAAGCTTCAACCGTTTTGTGGCATATGAGAAATTCCCTAAGCCCCGGACCTGTCGATTTTGGTCAAAAATGATAATTTCAAAAGTGCCCCAATTTCTGCTTTAAACTTTAGGTACTATCCCAAAATGTATCACTAAGGTGACAGAAGTTGATTTAGGAGCATCATTTGTGAACAGAAGCTTCAACCGTTTTGTGGCATATGAGAAAATCCCTAAGGCCCAGACCTGTCGATTTTGGTCAAAAATGAAAATTTCGAAAGTGCCCCAATTTCTGCTTTAAACTGTAGGTGCTATCCCAAAATGTATCACTAAGGTGACAGAAGTTGATTTCGGAGCATCATTTTTGAACAGAAGCTTCAACCGTTTTGTGGCATATGAGAAAATACCTAAGCCCCGGACCTGTCGATTTTGGTCAAAAATGAAAATTTCAAAAGTTACCCAATTTCTGCTTTAAACTTTAGGTGCTATCCCAAAATGTATCACTAAGGTGACAGAAGTTGATTTCAGAGCATCAATTTTGAACAGAAGCTTCAACCGTTTTGTGGCATATGAGAAATTCCCTAAGCCCCGGACCTGTCGATTTTGGTAAAAAATGAAAATTTCAAAAGTGCCCCAATTTCTGCTTTAAACTTTAGGTGCTATCCCAAAATGTATCACTAAGGTGACAGAAGTTGATTTCAGAGCATCAATTTTGAACAGAAGCTTCAACCGTTTTGTGGCATATGAGAAATTCCCTAAGCCCCGGACCTGTCGATTTTGGTCAAAAATGAAAATTTCAAAAGTGCCCCAATTTCTGCTTTAAACTTAAGGTACTATCCCAAAATGTATCACTAAGGTGACAGAAGTTGATTTAGGAGCATCATTTGTGAACAGAAGCTTCAACCGTTTTGTGGCATATGAGAAAATCCCTAAGGCCCAGACCTGTCGATTTTGGTCAAAAATGAAAATTTCAAAAGTGCCCCAATTTCTGCTTTAAACTTTAGGTGCTATCCCAAAATGTATCACTAAGGTGACAGAAGTTGATTTCGGAGCATCATTTTTGAACAGGAGCTTCAACCGTTTTGTGGCATATGAGAAATTCCCTAAGCCCCGGACCTGTCGATTTTGGTCAAAAATGAAAATTTCAAAAGTGCCCCAATTTCTGCTTTAAACTTTAGGTGCTGTCCCAAAATGTATCACTAAGGTGACAGAAGTTGATTTCAGAGCATCAATTTTGAACAGAAGCTTCAACCGTTTTGTGGCATATGAGAAATTCCCTAAGCCCCGGACCTGTCGATTTTGGTCAAAAATGAAAATTTCAAAAGTGCCCCAATTTCTGCTTTAAACTTTAGGTGCTGTCCCAAAATGTATCACTAAGGTGACAGAAGTTGATTTCGGAGCATCATTGTTGAACAGGAGCTTCAACCGTTTTGTGGCATATGAGAAATTCCCTGAGCCCCGGACCTGTCGATTTTGGTCAAAAATGAAAATTTCAAAAGTGCCCCAATTTCTGCTTTAAACTTAAGGTACTATCCCAAAATGTATCACTAAGGTGACAGAAGTTGATTTAGGAGCATCATTTGTGAACAGAAGCTTCAACCGTTTTGTGGCATATGAGAAATTCCCTAAGCCCCGGACCTGTCGATTTTGGTCAAAAATGAAAATTTCAAAAGTGCCCCAATTTCTGCTTTAAACTTAAGGTACTATCCCAAAATGTATCACTAAGGTGACAGAAGTTGATTTCGGAGCATCATTTTTGAACAGAAGCTTCAACCGTTTTGTGGCATATGAGAAATTCCCTAAGCCCCGGACCTGTCGATTTTGGTCAAAAATGAAAATTTCAAAAGTGCCCCAATTTCTGCTTTAAACTTTAGGTACTATCCCAAAATGTATCACTAAGGTGACAGAAGTTGATTTAGGAGCATCATTTGTGAACAGAAGCTTCAACCGTTTTGTGGCATATGAGAAAATCCCTAAGGCCCAGACCTGTCGATTTTGGTCAAAAATGAAAATTTCGAAAGTGCCCCAATTTCTGCTTTAAACTGTAGGTGCTATCCCAAAATGTATCACTAAGGTGACAGAAGTTGATTTCGGAGCATCATTTGTGAACAGAAGCTTCAACCGTTTTGTGGCATATGAGAAAATCCCTAAGGCCCGGACCTGTCGATTTTGGTCAAAAATGAAAATTTCAAAAGTGCCCCAATTTCTGCTTTAAACTTTAGGTGCTGTCCCAAAATGTATCACTAAGGTGACAGAAGTTGATTTCGGAGCATCATTTTTGAACAGAAGCTTCAACCGTTTTGTGGCATATGAGAAAATACCTAAGCCCCGGACCTGTCGATTTTGGTCAAAAATGAAAATTTCAAAAGTGCCCCAATTTCTGCTTTAAACTTTAGGTGCTATCCCAAAATGTATCACTAAGGTGAGAGAAGTTGATTTCGGAGCATCATTTTTTAACAGGATCTTCAACCGTTTTGTGGCATATGAGAAATTCCCTAAGCCCCGGACCTGTCGATTTTGGTCAAAAATGAAAATTTCAAAAGTTACCCAATTTCTGCTTTAAACTTTAGGTGCTATCCCAAAATGTATCACTAAGGTGACAGAAGTTGATTTCAGAGCATCAATTTTGAACAGAAGCTTCAACCGTTTTGTGGCATATGAGAAATTCCCTAAGCCCCGGACCTGTCGATTTTGGTCAAAAATGAAAATTTCAAAAGTGCCCCAATTTCTGCTTTAAACTTTAGGTGCTGTCCCAAAATGTATCACTAAGGTGACAGAAGTTGATTTCGAAGCATCATTGTTGAACAGGAGCTTCAACCGTTTTGTGGCATATGAGAAATTCCCTAAGACCCGGACCTGTCGATTTTGGTCAAAAATGAAAATTTCAAAAGTGCCCAAATTTCTGCTTTAAACTTAAGGTACTATCCCAAAATGTATCACTAAGGTGACAGAAGTTGATTTAGGAGCATCATTTGTGAACAGAAGCTTCAACCGTTTTGTGGCATATGAGAAATTCCCTAAGCCCCGGACCTGTCGATTTTGGTCAAAAATGAAAATTTCAAAAGTGACCCAATTTCTGCTTTAAACTTTAGGTGCTATCCCAAAATGTATCACTAAGGTGACAGAAGTTGATTTCGGAGCATCATTTTTGAACAGGAGCTTCAACCGTTTTGTGGCATATGAGAAATTCCCTAAGCCCCGGACCTGTCGATTTTGGTCAAAAATGAAAATTTCAAAAGTGCCCCAATTTCTGCTTTAAACTTTAGGTGCTATCCCAAAATGTATCACTAAGGTGACAGAAGTTGATTTCAGAGCATCAATTTTGAACAGAAGCTTCAACCGTTTTGTGGCATATGAGAAATTCCCTAAGCCCCGGACCTGTCGATTTTGGTCAAAAATGAAAATTTCAAAAGTGCCCCAATTTCTGCTTTAAACTTTAGGTGCTGTCCCAAAATGTATCACTAAGGTGACAGAAGTTGATTTCGAAGCATCATTGTTGAACAGGAGCTTCAACCGTTTTGTGGCATATGAGAAATTCCCTAAGCCCCGGACCTGTCGATTTTGGTCAAAAATGAAAATTTCAAAAGTGCCCCAATTTCTGCTTTAAACTTAAGGTACTATCCCAAAATGTATCACTAAGGTGACAGAAGTTGATTTAGGAGCATCATTTGTGAACAGAAGCTTCAACCGTTTTGTGGCATATGAGAAATTCCCTAAGCCCCGGACCTGTCGATTTTGGTCAAAAATGAAAATTTCAAAAGTGCCCCAATTTCTGCTTTAAACTTAAGGTACTATCCCAAAATGTATCACTAAGGTGACAGAAGTTGATTTCGGAGCATCATTTTTGAACAGAAGCTTCAACCGTTTTGTGGCATATGAGAAATTCCCTAAGCCCCGGACCTGTCGATTTTGGTCAAAAATGAAAATTTCAAAAGTGCCCCAATTTCTGCTTTAAACTTTAGGTACTATCCCAAAATGTATCACTAAGGTGACAGAAGTTGATTTCGGAGCATCATTTGTGAACAGAAGCTTCAACCGTTTTGTGGCATATGAGAAAATCCCTAAGGCCCGGACCTGTCGATTTTGGTCAAAAATGAAAATTTCAAAAGTGCCCCAATTTCTGCTTTAAACTTTAGGTGCTATCCCAAAATGTATCACTAAGGTGACAGAAGTTGATTTCGGAGCATCATATTTGAACAGGAGCTTCAACCGTTTTGTGTGCATATGAGAAATTCCCTAAGCCCCGGACCTGTCGATATTGGTCAAAAATGAAAATTTCAAAAGTGCCCCAATTTCTACTTTAAACTGTAGGTGCTATCCCAAAATGTAACAAATAGAATTCTAGCGCTATAGGTCATAGATGAGATGAGAAGATCAATATACAATCGTATTTAATGCATATAAAAAATCACTAAAACATCCATGGAATTGAACACTTAAATAAAAAATAAAATAACTATACATATATAAAATGTATGATGATAATGTACCCTAGAAAAGGGTGTATGGCATAACTCCCGGACACATTCAGCTGAAATTGTGGAGAAAAATGCTTGGACCTGTTCCTATGTAAATGTCCCCTTCTATATCCAATAGTACCAATAGGATAGTCTTTTGTTAGCAATAATTACCACAGAAGATCAAGGATATTTAAGCGGATCAGCATTCCGCAGTATTGCAGTTCCTTGGTGCAGTGGAATAGATTTAAAGTTCCTCAATTGGGATGGTTTACCTCCAGCAAAGGTCCATGAGGTTCAGTAGGGGGACTTGGTTCAGGTCCTCTTTCTCCAGGTATTTGTAGGTCCAGGGAGTAGTGCAGGAGAGCAGCTCACACCAACGCGTTTCGTTGTGATCACACAACTTTTTCAAGGTGCTAACTGGGCTGTAAGTAGGGGTTTATATACCCAAACAATATGGCTGCTCATTTGCATACAAGATTGAAATTAATCAGCTCATCTCATAATATGACCAATTTCTGACAGACAAATAAATCCAACGTAGACCACATACTAGTACATTTAAAAATACCTAAATTAGTTTAATAATGTGTTTATTTCCCACATATCAAATGGTCACATGACCGTTTAGGGAATACCTCACCTAAGTAATCCCTAAAACAAGGAGTTACAACCCATTAAATTAGTAATGTGGGTTTATACTAAGGAGTGTGATGCCGTGCCACATATTCGTAGTGACCTTTTAAAGGTCCCATGGACTCGCACCTGGGGATTTCTATCTATTGATCGGAAGCAGGGTGAGGGTGGCGCGAACGGATCCCATCCCGTCGCGTCATCCAAACCCGTCCGATCACGTGCAGTGACGCGAACGAGTCACCACCACCACGTCATTCGCGCGCGCCGCGGCGCGCGTATCCTGACGCGTGAGGTATCGTTCTGGTTGTCCGGGCAACGCGTCATCACAGGCGTTTTCCCATCTCAGCCGGACGGCACTAATACCTTCTATCTTCTTGTGTTGCGTATATTGATGTCCCCGCAAGTTTGACAACCACTGTGCCAACCACAAGATGAATACATATAGTTTGATATAATGATAATAACATGTTACACCCGGATCCCACTATTCCAGTTCCGTTTGTATATTTAAATTAAAAATAGAGAAATTATAATTTTAGTTGTTTAGGCCAGACCAAGAATATAGAATGGGATATAGATAAAGTGGAATGTATTAATTAGGATAAGTTATACGTACTAGATAATAATTAGTAACACAGAATCACCAATCTATACTTATTGTCACTATACCAAATATAATTACAATATATAGAATGGTTTATTTGAACTTTCTCTCTAAATTCAACATTCTAAACAAAGGCATCATGTCATGTTGTGGTCAGAGATATTTCAGCCTACCGAGAAGGAAGCAAAAGAAAAAGGGGAAAAGAAGAGGAAAGAAGCCGGCAATAAATATATGGCGTAGAAGATTGAGGGAGGATGTTCACAAAACTGTGTTGAGTTCCACTGTTTCATTTAATCCATTCGGAAATATCGTGTTCAACTTGAACATCCAATATAACTCCTGTTTGCATAGAATGTTATACCTGTCCCCCCCCTCTTTGTTAAATCTACTTGTTCGATCGCTGTTAAATGAAGTGAGCTAGGGTCCCCACCATGATGATCTCTAAAGTGTCGAGAGACACTATGTGTGTGGACCTTTTTAATGATATTACGGCGGTGCTCCATGAAGCGGATTTTAATGCTTCTAGTTGTACGTCCCACGTATCTTAAATCACATCCACAGGAGAGGAGGTATATGATATAAGACGAGTTGCAATTCATGAAGCTCGAGAGTTCGTAATTCTCCCCGTCTCTGACGTGGAGTTGTGTGGTTTTCTTGTACATGTGTTTGCAGGTCGTGCACCTAGTGGCTCCACATCTAAAAAACCCATTGGGTTTTGATGTCAACCAAATCTCCCCTATAGTCTGTTTAGTAGGAACTCTTTTAATAAAGCTAGGAGCAAGAATATTTTTAAGTGATTTATTCTTTTTAAAAATAAATTTCGGTTTTTGTGGTAATTGATTTCTAAGTAGTTTGTCCTGATTTAAGATACTGAAATTTTTACAGACAATCTTTTTAATCTGCATACTTTCATTATTAAATGTAGATATAAAGGCCAAACTTTCTGATTTCTCCTTCAGATCTCTTTCTTTATTTTCTAGTTTGTTGGATCTAAGTAAAGTATCTCTCTCCAAATCCGAGACTTCCCTAAGAGCTTTCTTTAATGGTGAATGGGGATAGCCCCTTTCACCAAAAATCTTCACCATAGAGTTCGCCTGTTCCAAAAATTTAGATTTTTCAGTACAATTGCGTCGTAGTCGCAATAGTTGACCCTTTGGAATATTCTTCTTCCAAGGGGGGTAATGAGCGCTCTGGTAGTGCAGATAGGAATGGGTATCCACCTCTTTGTTGTAATTGGAGGTGTAAATCTTGTTATCCCTAGCTTCCAGAGTCACATCCAGGAAGTTAGTAGTGAGGGGGTGATAGGAATAAGTAAAATGAAGATTGAAATGATTGGAATTCAAATTAGAAACAAATAACTGTGCGGATGATAAATCCCCATCCCAAATAATAAAAAGATCGTCAATATAACGGCCATAGAGGACGAGATTCGCGCCAAAGTCGCCACCCCACACATGGGTGTCCTCAAAGAGTCCCATGTAGAGGTTGGCATAACTAGGCGCAAACCTCGTCCCCATGGCCGTCCCCATAACCTGTAAATAATATTTGTCCATGAACAGAAAATAATTGTGCTGAAGTATAAAGGAAATAGCATCCACCAAAAAGGTCCTGTGTCTCTCCGAGAGGTCACCATCTGCTTTTAGTCTGACTGCTATTGCATCTCGACCAAGATCGTGTGGGATGTTAGTATAAAGGCTCTGTACGTCTAAAGTCAGAAACGCATAAGTGTCTTTCCACACGAAATCTTTTACTAGCTGCAAAAAATGAGTAGTGTCTTTAATGTGTGACCTCAAGGTAGAGACACGGGGTTGAAGGAAAGTGTCAACATAAAAAGTTAGATTAGAGGACAGAGACCCTACACCAGAAATAATCGGGCGCCCCGGAGGTGAATTCAGTGATTTATGTATTTTGGGGAGGTGATAATAAATCGGAACTGTGGGGTATTTAATAAACAAAAAATTATATTCCTCCCTGGATATGACTCCATCGGCCAGGGCCTCATCCAATAAATTGTATAATTGTCTCAAATAGTGTGATGTTGGATCAAAATCAAGAATCTTATAGAATTCGGTATTGTTCAGTTGTCTATGAGCTTCAATCATGTAATCTTCCCTATTCTGCACCACCAGACCGCCACCCTTATCTGCCTCTCTAAAGACTAGGGAGGTATCCCTAGTAAGGTCACGTAGGGCCTTCCTCTCCCATCTGGTAAGGTTAGTGCTTATCTTCTTACCAGTAGAGGATTTGTTACGTTGACATAGATTCTTAAAATCCTCTAATGTAGTTTTGTAAAAGCATTCAACCATAGGGCTCTTATAAGTGAGAGGGTAGAACTCAGATTTGCGCCTAAAATCACCCCTCTTGATATCATAAACTTTCTTTGTTTCAGTTCTTTCAGAACTGATACTATTGTCCAAAAGAGAGTGTAATATTTCGAGAGCTGAATCATCCCCTGAATCCAGGGTAATGGCCATGCCCTCTTCTTTATGTTGTTGTATATTGCGTTGAATGAAGTACCGTTTCCTACATAGGGTGCGGACAAATCTATTCAACTCAACGAACAGATTAAATATGTTGGGGGTGCTTGTAGGCGCAAATTTAAGTCCCCTGGCCAAAAGGGATTTCTCGCTGGTGGAAAACTGTTTATTTGAAAGATTGTATACATTAGTGGAGGTGGGATTTTCTTGGTGAATCAGTCCCAACCTCTTGGCTGTCTTCTTTTTCCCCCCTCTGCACCCTCTATACTTCTGGGTCTTCCTCTTTTTGATGTTTTTCTTTCCCACTCTATTCTTGTCGGGGACCCGTGGCGTCTCTCGTATCTTTGCTCTAAAAAAACCTCTGAATTTTTTTGAGAATCATGTTCGGGATCTGATCTTTGTTCCCTAGGTCTTGCTCCCAGTTCAGTCAATTTACCCGCACCTGATTGTGCCGGTCTAGTCACTGTACCTCTATCTAGTGCATCACTAGAAAATTTCCTCTTATCCCTACTAGCCACTTCATATCTAGATGGATACCTCCTAGGGATTCTTTGCTGGTCCCATCTCCTATTTGTGGGAGCCCTTTCAGGGGGATAGGCCGTGGATCTAGTCCTTTCTCTGTTTTTATTCCTATAGCTCCTCACTTGACCAGTATTGTAGTCCTCCAGATCCCTCTGAAATTTTTTGCATTTGTTATCTACAACTATTTGCTCGAATTTAGTCACCCTCTCCATAACTAATAAGTCCCTTTCTTTATATTCCTTTGTGTTACTCTGGGGTTCTAATTTATCTTTAAGGGACTCTATTTCCGATTCGATTTCTTTAACTTTCCGATCTCTATATGTGATCACTATTTCCATAAGGCTCAAAGAGCACTTATCCAATGTTTTCTCCCATTTCTCTTCAAACTCTCTATCCCCATTGAAAATAGAGGGCTTGAAGAGTCTGAGACCTCTGGGAATCATATTTTTATCAATGTATTTCTGTAAATTAATACTGTCAAGCCAATGTTTAGTCTCTGATCTCATTAGATCCTCCAACTTATAAAACTCATTTTTCAGCAAATCAGTTTTGGCTTCTAAATTCGTCTCCATGGGATCATCCCATTTTTTGAGAAAAACATTCCTTCTACTATGTCTGTCATCAAAAGTGGAGAAACTCCCCATTCTTGCAGCCTTGAGTGTGACTATGTGTAAATGCAAGAAGAAAACGAAAAACACCCTAAGGTGATTTTCTCAAGGCGCTGAACTAGGGGAGGTTCAACACAGCAGCTAAAAAGAAAGAGGTTGGTCAGACCTCACAAAGCAACGGCAACAAATAGAATTCTAGCGCTATAGGTCATAGATGAGATGAGAAGATCAATATACAATCGTATTTAATGCATATAAAAAATCACTAAAACATCCATGGAATTGAACACTTAAATAAAAAATAAAATAACTATACATATATAAAATGTATGATGATAATGTACCCTAGAAAAGGGTGTATGGCATAACTCCCGGACACATTCAGCTGAAATTGTGGAGAAAAATGCTTGGACCTGTTCCTATGTAAATGTCCCCTTCTATATCCAATAGTACCAATAGGATAGTCTTTTGTTAGCAATAATTACCACAGAAGATCAAGGATATTTAAGCGGCTCAGCATTCCGCAGTATTGCAGTTCCTTGGTGCAGTGGAATAGATTTAAAGTTCCTCAATTGGGATGGTTTACCTCCAGCAAAGGTCCATGAGGTTCAGTAGGGGGACTTGGTTCAGGTCCTCTTTCTCCAGGTATTTGTAGGTCCAGGGAGTAGTGCAGGAGAGCAGCTCACACCAACGCGTTTCGTTGTGATCACACAACTTTTTCAAGGTGCTAACTGGGCTGTAAGTAGGGGTTTATATACCCAAACAATATGGCTGCTCATTTGCATACAAGATTGAAATTAATCAGCTCATCTCATAATATGACCAATTTCTGACAGACAAATAAATCCAACGTAGACCACATACTAGTACATTTAAAAATACCTAAATTAGTTTAATAATGTGTTTATTTCCCACATATCAAATGGTCACATGACCGTTTAGGGAATACCTCACCTAAGTAATCCCTAAAACAAGGAGTTACAACCCATTAAATTAGTAATGTGGGTTTATACTAAGGAGTGTGATGCCGTGCCACATATTCGTAGTGACCTTTTAAAGGTCCCATGGACTCGCACCTGGGGATTTCTATCTATTGATCGGAAGCAGGGTGAGGGTGGCGCGAACGGATCCCATCCCGTCGCGTCATCCAAACCCGTCCGATCACGTGCAGTGACGCGAACGAGTCACCACCACCACGTCATTCGCGCGCGCCGCGGCGCGCGTATCCTGACGCGTGAGGTATCGTTCTGGTTGTCCGGGCAACGCGTCATCACAGGCGTTTTCCCATCTCAGCCGGACGGCACTAATACCTTCTATCTTCTTGTGTTGCGTATATTGATGTCCCCGCAAGTTTGACAACCACTGTGCCAACCACAAGATGAATACATATAGTTTGATATAATGATAATAACATGTTACACCCGGATCCCACTATTCCAGTTCCGTTTGTATATTTAAATTAAAAATAGAGAAATTATAATTTTAGTTGTTTAGGCCAGACCAAGAATATAGAATGGGATATAGATAAAGTGGAATGTATTAATTAGGATAAGTTATACGTACTAGATAATAATTAGTAACACAGAATCACCAATCTATACTTATTGTCACTATACCAAATATAATTACAATATATAGAATGGTTTATTTGAACTTTCTCTCTAAATTCAACATTCTAAACAAAGGCATCATGTCATGTTGTGGTCAGAGATATTTCAGCCTACCGAGAAGGAAGCAAAAGAAAAAGGGGAAAAGAAGAGGAAAGAAGCCGGCAATAAATATATGGCGTAGAAGATTGAGGGAGGATGTTCACAAAACTGTGTTGAGTTCCACTGTTTCATTTAATCCATTCGGAAATATCGTGTTCAACTTGAACATCCAATATAACTCCTGTTTGCATAGAATGTTATACCTGTCCCCCCCCCCCTCTTTGTTAAATCTACTTGTTCGATCGCTGTTAAATGAAGTGAGCTAGGGTCCCCACCATGATGATCTCTAAAGTGTCGAGAGACACTATGTGTGTGGACCTTTTTAATGATATTACGGCGGTGCTCCATGAAGCGGATTTTAATGCTTCTAGTTGTACGTCCCACGTATCTTAAATCACATCCACAGGAGAGGAGGTATATGATATAAGACGAGTTGCAATTCATGAAGCTCGAGAGTTCGTAATTCTCCCCGTCTCTGACGTGGAGTTGTGTGGTTTTCTTGTACATGTGTTTGCAGGTCGTGCACCTAGTGGCTCCACATCTAAAAAACCCATTGGGTTTTGATGTCAACCAAATCTCCCCTATAGTCTGTTTAGTAGGAACTCTTTTAATAAAGCTAGGAGCAAGAATATTTTTAAGTGATTTATTCTTTTTAAAAATAAATTTCGGTTTTTGTGGTAATTGATTTCTAAGTAGTTTGTCCTGATTTAAGATACTGAAATTTTTAGCTGCTGTGTTGAACCTCCCCTAGTTCAGCGCCTTGAGAAAATCACCTTAGGGTGTTTTTCGTTTTCTTCTTGCTATCCCAAAATGTATCACTAAGGTGACAGAAGTTGATTTCGGAGCATCATTGTTGAACAGGAGCTTCAACCGTTTTGTGGCATATGAGAAATTCCCTAAGCCCCGGACCTGTCGATTTTGGTCAAAAATGAAAATTTCAAAAGTGCCCCAATTTCTGCTTTAAACTTAAGGTACTATCCCAAAATGTATCACTAAGGTGACAGAAGTTGATTTCGGAGCATCATTTTTGAACAAGAGCTTCAACCGTTTTGTGGCATATGAGAAATTCCCTAAGCCCCGGACCTGTCGATTTTGGTCAAAAATTAAAATTTCAAAAGTGCCCCAATTTCTGCTTTAAACTTTAGGTACTATCCAAAAATGTATCACTAAGGTGACAGAAGTTGATTTCGGAGCATCATTTTTGAACAGAAGCTTCAACCGTTTTGTGGCATATGAGAAAATACCTAAGCCCCGGACCTGTCGATTTTGGTCAAAAATGAAAATTTCGAAAGTGCCCCAATTTCTGCTTTAAACTTTAGGTGCTATCCCAAAATGTATCACTAAGGTGACAGAAGTTGATTTCGGAGCATCATTTTTGAACAGGAGCTTCAACCGTTTTGTGGCATATGAGAAATTCCCTAAGCCCCGGACCTGTCGATTTTGGTCAAAAATGAAAATTTCAAAAGTGCCCCAATTTCTGCTTTAAACTTTAGGTGCTGTCCCAAAATGTATCACTAAGGTGACAGAAGTTGATTTCAGAGCATCAAATTTGAACAGAAGCTTCAACCGTTTTGTGGCATATGAGAAATTCCCTAAGCCCCGGACCTGTCGATTTTGGTCAAAAATGAAAATTTCAAAAGTGCCCCAATTTCTGCTTTAAACTTTAGGTGCTGTCCCAAAATGTATCACTAAGGTGACAGAAGTTGATTTCGGAGCATCATTGTTGAACAGGAGCTTCAACCGTTTTGTGGCATATGAGAAATTCCCTAAGCCCCGGACCTGTCGATTTTGGTCAAAAATGAAAATTTCAAAAGTGCCCCAATTTCTGCTTTAAACTTTAGGTGCTGTCCCAAAATGTATCACTAAGGTGACAGAAGTTGATTTCGGAGCATCATTGTTGAACAGGAGCTTCAACCGTTTTGTGGCATATGAGAAATTCCCTAAGCCCCGGACCTGTCGATTTTGGTCAAAAATGAAAATTTCAAAAGTGCCCCAATGTCTGCTTTAAACTTAAGGTACTATCCCAAAATGTATCACTAAGGTGACAGAAGTTGATTTCGGAGCATCATTTGTGAACAGAAGCTTCAACCGTTTTGTGGCATATGAGAAAATCCCTAAGGCCCAGACCTGTCGATTTTGGTCAAAAATGAAAATTTCGAAAGTGCCCCAATTTCTGCTTTAAACTGTAGGTGCTATCCCAAAATGTATCACTAAGGTGACAGAAGTTGATTTCGGAGCATCATTTTTGAACAGAAGCTTCAACCGTTTTGTGGCATATGAGAAAATACCTAAGCCCCGGACCTGTCGATTTTGGTCAAAAATGAAAATTTCAAAAGTGCCCCAATTTCTGCTTTAAACTTTAGGTGCTATCCCAAAATGTATCACTAAGGTGACAGAAGTTGATTTCGGAGCATCATTTTTGAACAGGATCTTCAACCGTTTTGTGGCATATGAGAAATTCCCTAAGCCCCGGACCTGTTGATTTTGGTCAAAAATGAAAATTTCAAAAGTTACCCAATTTCTGCTTTAAACTTTAGGTGCTATCCCAAAATGTATCACTAAGGTGACAGAAGTTGATTTCAGAGCATCAATTTTGAACAGAAGCTTCAACCGTTTTGTGGCATATGAGAAATTCCCTAAGCCCCGGACCTGTCGATTTTGGTCAAAAATGAAAATTTCAAAAGTGCCCCAATTTCTGCTTTAAACTTTAGGTGCTGTCCCAAAATGTATCACTAAGGTGACAGAAGTTGATTTCGAAGCATCATTGTTGAACAGGAGCTTCAACCGTTTTGTGGCATATGAGAAATTCCCTAAGCCCCGGACCTGTCGATTTTGGTCAAAAATGAAAATTTCAAAAGTGCCCCAATTTCTGCTTTAAACTTTAGGTGCTGTCCCAAAATGTATCACTAAGGTGACAGAAGTTGATTTCGGAGCATCATTGTTGAACAGGAGCTTCAACCGTTTTGTGGCATATGAGAAATTCCCTAAGCCCCGGACCTGTCGATTTTGGTCAAAAATGAAAATTTCAAAAGTGCCCCAATTTCTGCTTTAAACTTAAGGTACTATCCCAAAATGTATCACTAAGGTGACAGAACTTGATTTCGGAGCATCATTTGTGAACAGAAGCTTCAACCGTTTTGTGGCATATGAGAAAATCCCTAAGGCCCAGACCTGTCGATTTTGGTCAAAAATGAAAATTTCGAAAGTGCCCCAATTTCTGCTTTAAACTGTAGGTGCTATCCCAAAATGTATCACTAAGGTGACAGAAGTTGATTTCGGAGCATCATTTGTGAACAGAAGCTTCAACCGTTTTGTGGCATATGAGAAAATCCCTAAGGCCCGGACCTGTCGATTTTGGTCAAAAATGAAAATTTCAAAAGTGCCCCAATTTCTGCTTTAAACTTTAGGTGCTGTCCCAAAATGTATCACTAAGGTGACAGAAGTTGATTTCGGAGCATCATTTTTGAACAGAAGCTTCAACCGTTTTGTGGCATATGAGAAAATACCTAAGCCCCGGACCTGTCAATTTTGGTCAAAAATGAAAATTTCAAAAGTGCCCCAATTTCTGCTTTAAACTTTAGGTGCTATCCCAAAATGTATCACTAAGGTGACAGAAGTTGATTTCGGAGCATCATTTTTGAACAGGATCTTCAACCGTTTTGTGGCATATGAGAAATTCCCTAAGCCCCGGACCTGTTGATTTTGGTCAAAAATGAAAATTTCAAAAGTTACCCAATTTCTGCTTTAAACTTTAGGTGCTATCCCAAAATGTATCACTAAGGTGACAGAAGTTGATTTCAGAGCATCAATTTTGAACAGAAGCTTCAACCGTTTTGTGGCATATGAGAAATTCCCTAAGCCCCGGACCTGTCGATTTTGATCAAAAATGAAAATTTCAAAAGTGCCCCAATTTCTGCTTTAAACTTTAGGTGCTGTCCCAAAATGTATCACTAAGGTGACAGAAGTTGATTTCGAAGCATCATTGTTGAACAGGAGCTTCAACCGTTTTGTGGCATATGAGAAATTCCCTAAGCCCCGGACCTGTCGATTTTGGTCAAAAATGAAAATTTCAAAAGTGCCCAAATTTCTGCTTTAAACTTAAGGTACTATCCCAAAATGTATCACTAAGGTGACAGAAGTTGATTTAGGAGCATCATTTGTGAACAGAAGCTTCAACCGTTTTGTGGCATATGAGAAATTCCCTAAGCCCCGGACCTGTCGATTTTTGTCAAAAATGAAAATTTCAAAAGTGCCCAAATTTCTGCTTTAAACTTAAGGTACTATCCCAAAATGTATCACTAAGGTGACAGAAGTTGATTTAGGAGCATCATTTGTGAACAGAAGCTTCAACCGTTTTGTGGCATATGAGAAATTCCCTAAGCCCCGGACCTGTCGATTTTGGTCAAAAATGAAAATTTCAAAAGTGCCCCAATTTCTGCTTTAAACTTAAGGTACTATCCCAAAATGTATCACTAAGGTGACAGAAGTTGATTTCGGAGCATCATTTTTGAACAGAAGCTTCAACCGTTTTGTGGCATATGAGAAATTCCCTAAGCCCCGGACCTGTCGATTTTGGTCAAAAATGAAAATTTCAAAAGTGCCCCAATTTCTGCTTTAAACTTTAGGTACTATCCCAAAATGTATCACTAAGGTGACAGAAGTTGATTTCGGAGCATCATTTGTGAACAGAAGCTTCAACCGTTTTGTGGCATATGAGAAAATCCCTAAGGCCCGGACCTGTCGATTTTGGTCAAAAATGAAAATTTCAAAAGTGCCCCAATTTCTGCTTTAAACTTTAGGTGCTATCCCAAAATGTATCACTAAGGTGACAGAAGTTGATTTCGGAGCATCATATTTGAACAGGAGCTTCAACCGTTTTGTGTGCATATGAGAAATTCCCTAAGCCCCGGACCTGTCGATATTGGTCAAAATTGAAAATTTCAAAAGTGCCCCAATTTCTGCTTTAAACTGTAGGTGCTATCCCAAAATGTATCACTAAGGTGACAGAAGTTGATTTCGGAGCATCATTGTTGAACAGGAGCTTCAACCGTTTTGTGGCATATGAGAAATTCCCTAAGCCCCGGACCTGTCGATTTTGGTCAAAAATGAAAATTTCAAAAGTGCCCCAATTTCTGCTTTAAACTTTAGGTGCTATCCCAAAATGTATCACTAAGGTGACAGAAGTTGATTTCAGAGCATCAATTTTGAACAGAAGCTTCAACCGTTTTGTGGCATATGAGAAATTCCCTAAGCCCCGGACCTGTCAATTTTGGTCAAAAATGAAAATTTCAAAAGTGCCCCAATTTCTGCTTTAAACTTTAGGTGCTGTCCCAAAATGTATCACTAAGGTGACAGAAGTTGATTTCGAAGCATCATTGTTGAACAGGAGCTTCAACCGTTTTGTGGCATATGAGAAATTCCCTAAGCCCCGGACCTGTCGATTTTGGTCAAAAATGAAAATTTCAAAAGTGCCCCAATTTCTGCTTTAAACTAAAGGTACTATCCCAAAATGTATCACTAAGGTGACAGAAGTTGATTTAGGAGCATCATTTGTGAACAAAAGCTTCAACCGTTTTGTGGCATATGAGAAATTCCCTAAGCCCCGGACCTGTCGATTTTTGTCAAAAATGAAAATTTCAAAAGTGCCCAAATTTCTGCTTTAAACTTAAGGTACTATCCCAAAATGTATCACTAAGGTGACAGAAGTTGATTTAGGAGCATCATTTGTGAACAGAAGCTTCAACCGTTTTGTGGCATATGAGAAATTCCCTAAGCCCCGGACCTGTCGATTTTGGTCAAAAATGAAAATTTCAAAAGTGCCCCAATTTATGCTTTAAACTTAAGGTACTATCCCAAAATGTATCACTAAGGTGACAGAAGTTGATTTCGGAGCATCATTTTTGAACAGAAGCTTCAACCGTTTTGTGGCATATGAGAAATTCCCTAAGCCCCGGACCTGTCGATTTTGGTCAAAAATGAAAATTTCAAAAGTGCCCCAATTTCTGCTTTAAACTTTAGGTACTATCCCAAAATGTATCACTAAGGTGACAGAAGTTGATTTCGGAGCATCATTTGTGAACAGAAGCTTCAACCGTTTTGTGGCATATGAGAAAATCCCTAAGGCCCGGACCTGTCGATTTTGGTCAAAAATGAAAATTTCAAAAGTGCCCCAATTTCTGCTTTAAACTTTAGGTGCTATCCCAAAATGTATCACTAAGGTGACAGAAGTTGATTTCGGAGCATCATATTTGAACAGGAGCTTCAACCGTTTTGTGTGCATATGAGAAATTCCCTAAGCCCCGGACCTGTCGATATTGGTCAAAAATGAAAATTTCAAAAGTGCCCCAATTTCTGCTTTAAACTGTAGGTGCTATCCCAAAATGTATCACTAAGGTGACAGAAGTTGATTTCGGAGCATCATTGTTGAACAGGAGCTTCAACCGTTTTGTGGCATATGAGAAATTCCCTAAGCCCCGGACCTGTCGATTTTGGTCAAAAATGAAAATTTCGAAAGTGCCCCAATTTCTGCTTTAAACTTAAGGTACTATCCCAAAATGTATCACTAAGGTGACAGAAGTTGATTTCGGAGCATCATTTTTGAACAAGAGCTTCAACCGTTTTGTGGCATATGAGAAATTCCCTAAGCCCCGGACCTGTCGATTTTGGTCAAAAATGAAAATTTCAAAAGTGCCCCAATTTCTGCTTTAAACTTTAGGTGCTATCCCAAAATGTATTACTAAGGTGACAGAAGTTGATTTCGGAGCATCATTTTTGAACAGGAGCTTCAACCGTTTTGTGGCATATGAGAAATTCCCTAAGCCCCGGACCTGTCGATTTTGGTCAAAAATGAAAATTTCAAAAGTGCCCCAATTTCTGCTTTAAACTTTAGGTGCTGTCCCAAAATGTATCACTAAGGTGACAGAAGTTGATTTCAGAGCATCAAATTTGAACAGAAGCTTCAACCGTTTTGTGGCATATGAGAAATTCCCTAAGCCCCGGACCTGTCGATTTTGGTCAAAAATGAAAATTTCAAAAGTGCCCCAATTTCTGCTTTAAACTTTAGGTGCTGTCCCAAAATGTATCACTAAGGTGACAGAAGTTGATTTCGGAGCATCATTGTTGAACAGGAGCTTCAACCGTTTTGTGGCATATGAGAAATTCCCTAAGCCCCGGACCTGTCGATTTTGGTCAAAAATGAAAATTTCAAAAGTGCCCCAATTTCTGCTTTAAACTTTAGGTGCTGTCCCAAAATGTATCACTAAGGTGACAGAAGTTGATTTCGGAGCATCATTGTTGAACAGGAGCTTCAACCGTTTTGTGGCATATGAGAAATTCCCTAAGCCCCGGACCTGTCGATTTTGGTCAAAAATGAAAATTTCAAAAGTGCCCCAATTTCTGCTTTAAACTTAAGGTACTATCCCAAAATGTATCACTAAGGTGACAGAAGTTGATTTCGGAGCATCATTTGTGAACAGAAGCTTCAACCGTTTTGTGGCATATGAGAAAATCCCTAAAGCCCAGACCTGTCGATTTTGGTCAAAAATGAAAATTTCGAAAGTGCCCCAATTTCTGCTTTAAACTGTAGGTGCTATCCCAAAATGTATCACTAAGGTGACAGAAGTTGATTTCGGAGCATCATTTGTGAATAGAAGCTTCAACCGTTTTGTGGCATATGAGAAATTCCCTAAGCCCCGGACCTGTCGATTTTGGTCAAAAATGAAAATTTCAAAAGTGCCCCAATTTCTGCTTTAAACTTTAGGTACTATCCCAAAATGTATCACTAAGGTGACAGAAGTTGATTTCGGAGCATCATTTGTGAACAGAAGCTTCAACCGTTTTGTGGCATATGAGAAAATCCCTAAGGCCCGGACCTGTCGATTTTGGTCAAAAATGAAAATTTCAAAAGTGCCCCAATTTCTGCTTTAAACTTTAGGTGCTATCCCAAAATGTATCACTAAGGTGACAGAAGTTGATTTCGGAGCATCATATTTGAACAGGAGCTTCAACCGTTTTGTGTGCATATGAGAAATTCCCTAAGCCCCGGACCTGTCGATATTGGTCAAAAATGAAAATTTCAAAAGTGCCCCAATTTCTGCTTTAAACTGTAGGTGCTATCCCAAAATGTATCACTAAGGTGACAGAAGTTGATTTCGGAGCATCATTGTTGAACAGGAGCTTCAACCGTTTTGTGGCATATGAGAAATTCCCTAAGCCCCGGACCTGTCGATTTTGGTCAAAAATGAAAATTTCAAAAGTGCCCCAATTTCTGCTTTAAACTTTAGGTGCTATCCCAAAATGTATCACTAAGGTGACAGAAGTTGATTTCAGAGCATCAATTTTGAACAGAAGCTTCAACCGTTTTGTGGCATATGAGAAATTCCCTAAGCCCCGGACCTGTCAATTTTGGTCAAAAATGAAAATTTCAAAAGTGCCCCAATTTCTGCTTTAAACTTTAGGTGCTGTCCCAAAATGTATCACTAAGGTGACAGAAGTTGATTTCGAAGCATCATTGTTGAACAGGAGCTTCAACCGTTTTGTGGCATATGAGAAATTCCCTAAGCCCCGGACCTGTCGATTTTGGTCAAAAATGAAAATTTCAAAAGTGCCCCAATTTCTGCTTTAAACTAAAGGTACTATCCCAAAATGTATCACTAAGGTGACAGAAGTTGATTTAGGAGCATCATTTGTGAACAGAAGCTTCAACCGTTTTGTGGCATATGAGAAATTCCCTAAGCCCCGGACCTGTCGATTTTTGTCAAAAATGAAAATTTCAAAAGTGCCCAAATTTCTGCTTTAAACTTAAGGTACTATCCCAAAATGTATCACTAAGGTGACAGAAGTTGATTTAGGAGCATCATTTGTGAACAGAAGCTTCAACCGTTTTGTGGCATATGAGAAATTCCCTAAGCCCCGGACCTGTCGATTTTGGTCAAAAATGAAAATTTCAAAAGTGCCCCAATTTATGCTTTAAACTTAAGGTACTATCCCAAAATGTATCACTAAGGTGACAGAAGTTGATTTCGGAGCATCATTTTTGAACAGAAGCTTCAACCGTTTTGTGGCATATGAGAAATTCCCTAAGCCCCGGACCTGTCGATTTTGGTCAAAAATGAAAATTTCAAAAGTGCCCCAATTTCTGCTTTAAACTTTAGGTACTATCCCAAAATGTATCACTAAGGTGACAGAAGTTGATTTCGGAGCATCATTTGTGAACAGAAGCTTCAACCGTTTTGTGGCATATGAGAAAATCCCTAAGGCCCGGACCTGTCGATTTTGGTCAAAAATGAAAATTTCAAAAGTGCCCCAATTTCTGCTTTAAACTTTAGGTGCTATCCCAAAATGTATCACTAAGGTGACAGAAGTTGATTTCGGAGCATCATATTTGAACAGGAGCTTCAACCGTTTTGTGTGCATATGAGAAATTCCCTAAGCCCCGGACCTGTCGATATTGGTCAAAAATGAAAATTTCAAAAGTGCCCCAATTTCTGCTTTAAACTGTAGGTGCTATCCCAAAATGTATCACTAAGGTGACAGAAGTTGATTTCGGAGCATCATTGTTGAACAGGAGCTTCAACCGTTTTGTGGCATATGAGAAATTCCCTAAGCCCCGGACCTGTCGATTTTGGTCAAAAATGAAAATTTCGAAAGTGCCCCAATTTCTGCTTTAAACTTAAGGTACTATCCCAAAATGTATCACTAAGGTGACAGAAGTTGATTTCGGAGCATCATTTTTGAACAAGAGCTTCAACCGTTTTGTGGCATATGAGAAATTCCCTAAGCCCCGGACCTGTCGATTTTGGTCAAAAATGAAAATTTCAAAAGTGCCCCAATTTCTGCTTTAAACTTTAGGTGCTGTCCCAAAATGTATCACTAAGGTGACAGAAGTTGATTTCAGAGCATCAAATTTGAACAGAAGCTTCAACCGTTTTGTGGCATATGAGAAATTCCCTAAGCCCCGGACCTGTCGATTTTGGTCAAAAATGAAAATTTCAAAAGTGCCCCAATTTCTGCTTTAAACTTTAGGTGCTGTCCCAAAATGTATCACTAAGGTGACAGAAGTTGATTTCGGAGCATCATTGTTGAACAGGAGCTTCAACCGTTTTGTGGCATATGAGAAATTCCCTAAGCCCCGGACCTGTCGATTTTGGTCAAAAATGAAAATTTCAAAAGTGCCCCAATTTCTGCTTTAAACTTTAGGTGCTGTCCCAAAATGTATCACTAAGGTGACAGAAGTTGATTTCGGAGCATCATTGTTGAACAGGAGCTTCAACCGTTTTGTGGCATATGAGAAATTCCCTAAGCCCCGGACCTGTCGATTTTGGTCAAAAATGAAAATTTCAAAAGTGCCCCAATTTCTGCTTTAAACTTAAGGTACTATCCCAAAATGTATCACTAAGGTGACAGAAGTTGATTTCGGAGCATCATTTGTGAACAGAAGCTTCAACCGTTTTGTGGCATATGAGAAAATCCCTAAGGCCCAGACCTGTCGATTTTGGTCAAAAATGAAAATTTCGAAAGTGCCCCAATTTCTGCTTTAAACTGTAGGTGCTATCCCAAAATGTATCACTAAGGTGACAGAAGTTGATTTCGGAGCATCATTTGTGAATAGAAGCTTCAACCGTTTTGTGGCATATGAGAAATTCCCTAAGCCCCGGACCTGTCGATTTTGGTCAAAAATGAAAATTTCAAAAGTGCCCCAATTTCTGCTTTAAACTTTAGGTACTATCCCAAAATGTATCACTAAGGTGACAGAAGTTGATTTCGGAGCATCATTTGTGAACAGAAGCTTCAACCGTTTTGTGGCATATGAGAAAATCCCTAAGGCCCGGACCTGTCGATTTTGGTCAAAAATGAAAATTTCAAAAGTGCCCCAATTTCTGCTTTAAACTTTAGGTGCTATCCCAAAATGTATCACTAAGGTGACAGAAGTTGATTTCGGAGCATCATATTTGAACAGGAGCTTCAACCGTTTTGTGTGCATATGAGAAATTCCCTAAGCCCCGGACCTGTCGATATTGGTCAAAAATGAAAATTTCAAAAGTGCCCCAATTTCTGCTTTAAACTGTAGGTGCTATCCCAAAATGTATCACTAAGGTGACAGAAGTTGATTTCGGAGCATCATTGTTGAACAGGAGCTTCAACCGTTTTGTGGCATATGAGAAATTCCCTAAGCCCCGGACCTGTCGATTTTGGTCAAAAATGAAAATTTCGAAAGTGCCCCAATTTCTGCTTTAAACTTAAGGTACTATCCCAAAATGTATCACTAAGGTGACAGAAGTTGATTTCGGAGCATCATTTTTGAACAAGAGCTTCAACCGTTTTGTGGCATATGGGAAATTCCCTAAGCCCCGGACCTGTCGATTTTGGTCAAAAATGAAAATTTCAAAAGTGCCCCAATTTCTGCTTTAAACTTTAGGTGCTATCCCAAAATGTATTACTAAGGTGACAGAAGTTGATTTCGGAGCATCATTTTTGAACAGGAGCTTCAACCGTTTTGTGGCATATGAGAAATTCCCTAAGCCCCGGACCTGTCGATTTTGGTCAAAAATGAAAATTTCAAAAGTGCCCCAATTTCTGCTTTAAACTTTAGGTGCTGTCCCAAAATGTATCACTAAGGTGACAGATGTTGATTTCAGAGCATCAAATTTGAACAGAAGCTTCAACCGTTTTGTGGCATATGAGAAATTCCCTAAGCCCCGGACCTGTCGATTTTGGTCAAAAATGAAAATTTCAAAAGTGCCCCAATTTCTGCTTTAAACTTTAGGTGCTGTCCCAAAATGTATCACTAAGGTGACAGAAGTTGATTTCGGAGCATCATTGTTGAACAGGAGCTTCAACCGTTTTGTGGCATATGAGAAATTCCCTAAGCCCCGGACCTGTCGATTTTGGTCAAAAATGAAAATTTCAAAAGTGCCCCAATTTCTGCTTTAAACTTTAGGTGCTGTCCCAAAATGTATCACTAAGGTGACAGAAGTTGATTTCGGAGCATCATTGTTGAACAGGAGCTTCAACCGTTTTGTGGCATATGAGAAATTCCCTAAGCCCCGGACCTGTCGATTTTGGTCAAAAATGAAAATTTCAAAAGTGCCCCAATTTCTGCTTTAAACTTAAGGTACTATCCCAAAATGTATCACTAAGGTGACAGAAGTTGATTTCGGAGCATCATTTGTGAACAGAAGCTTCAACCGTTTTGTGGCATATGAGAAAATCCCTAAGGCCCAGACCTGTCGATTTTGGTCAAAAATGAAAATTTCGAAAGTGCCCCAATTTCTGCTTTAAACTGTAGGTGCTATCCCAAAATGTATCACTAAGGTGACAGAAGTTGATTTCGGAGCATCATTTGTGAATAGAAGCTTCAACCGTTTTGTGGCATATGAGAAAATCCCTAAGCCCCGGACCTGTCGATTTTGGTCAAAAATGAAAATTTCAAAAGTGCCCCAATTTCTGCTTTAAACTTTAGGTGCTGTCCCAAAATGTATCACTAAGGTGACAGAAGTTGATTTCAGAGCATCAATTTTGAACAGAAGCTTCAACCGTTTTGTGGCATATGAGAAATTCCCTAAGCCCCGGACCTGTCGATTTTGGTCAAAAATGAAAATTTCAAAAGTGCCCCAATTTCTGCTTTAAACTTTAGGTGCTGTCCCAAAATGTATCACTAAGGTGACAGAAGTTGATTTCAGAGCATCAATTTTGAACAGAAGCTTCAACCGTTTTGTGGCATATGAGAAATTCCCTAAGCCCCGGACCTGTCGATTTTGGTCAAAAATGAAAATTTCAAAAGTGCCCCAATTTCTGCTTTAAACTTTAGGTGCTGTCCCAAAATGTATCACTAAGGTGACAGAAGTTGATTTCGGAGCATCATTGTTGAACAGGAGCTTCAACCGTTTTGTGGCATATGAGAAAATCCCTAAGGCCCGGACCTGTCGATTTTGGTCAAAAATGAAAATTTCGAAAGTGCCCCAATTTCTGCTTTAAACTGTAGGTGCTATCCCAAAATGTATCACTAAGGTGACAGAAGTTGATTTCGGAGCATCATTTGTGAACAGAAGCTTCAACCGTTTTGTGGCATATGAGAAAATCCCTAAGGCCCGGACCTGTCGATTTTGGTCAAAAATGAAAATTTCAAAAGTGCCCCAATTTCTGCTTTAAACTGTAGGTGCTATCCCAAAATGTATCACTAAGGTGACAGAAGTTGATTTCGGAGCATCATTTTTGAACAGAAGCTTCAACCGTTTTGTGGCATATGAGAAATTCCCTAAGCCCCGGACCTGTCGATTTTGGTCAAAAATGAAAATTTCAAAAGTGCCCCAATTTCTGCTTTAAACTTTAGGTGCTATCCCAAAATGTATCACTAAGGTGACAGAAGTTGATTTCGAAGCATCATTGTTGAACAGGAGCTTCAACCGTTTTGTGGCATATGAGAAATTCCCTAAGCCCCGGACCTGTCGATTTTGGTCAAAAATGAAAATTTCAAAAGTGCCCCAATTTCTGCTTTAAACTTTAGGTGCTATCCCAAAATGTATCACTAAGGTGACAGAAGTTGATTTCAGAGCATCAATTTTGAACAGAAGCTTCAACCGTTTTGTGGCATATGAGAAATTCCCTAAGCCCCGGACCTGTCGATTTTGGTCAAAAATGAAAATTTCAAAAGTGCCCCAATTTCTGCTTTAAACTTTAGGTGCTGTCCCAAAATGTATCACAAAGGTGACAGAAGTTGATTTCGAAGCATCATTGTTGAACAGGAGCTTCAACCGTTTTGTGGCATATGAGAAATTCCCTAAGCCCCGGACCTGTTGATTTTGGTCAAAAATGAAAATTTCAAAAGTGCCCCAATTTCTGCTTTAAACTTAAGGTACTATCCCAAAATGTATCACTAAGGTGACAGAAGTTGATTTAGGAGCATCATTTGTGAACAGAAGCTTCAACCGTTTTGTGGCATATGAGAAATTCCCTAAGCCCCGGACCTGTCGATTTTTGTCAAAAATGAAAATTTCAAAAGTGCCCAAATTTCTGCTTTAAACTTAAGGTACTATCCCAAAATGTATCACTAAGGTGACAGAAGTTGATTTAGGAGCATCATTTGTGAACAGAAGCTTCAACCGTTTTGTGGCATATGAGAAATTCCCTAAGCCCCGGACCTGTCGATTTTGGTCAAAAATGAAAATTTCAAAAGTGCCCCAATTTCTGCTTTAAACTTAAGGTACTATCCCAAAATGTATCACTAAGGTGACAGAAGTTGATTTCGGAGCATCATTTGTGAACAGAAGCTTCAATCGTTTTGTGTGCATATGAGAAATTCCCTAAGCCCCGGACCTGTCGATTTTGGTCAAAAATGAAAATTTCAAAAGTGCCCCAATTTCTGCTTTAAACTTAAGGTGCTATCCCAAAATGTATCACTAAGGTGACAGAAGTTGATTTCGGAGCATCATATTTGAACAGGAGCTTCAACCGTTTTGTGTGCATATGAGAAATTCCCTAAGCCCCGGACCTGTCGATTTTGGTCAAAAATGAAAATTTCAAAAGTGCCCCAATTTCTGCTTTAAACTTTAGGTGCTATCCCAAAATGTATCACTAAGGTGACAGAAGTTGATTTCGAAGCATCATTGTTGAACAGGAGCTTCAACCGTTTTGTGGCATATGAGAAATTCCCTAAGCCCCGGACCTGTCGATTTTGGTCAAAAATGAAAATTTCAAAAGTGCCCAAATTTCTGCTTTAAACTTAAGGTGCTATCCCAAAATGTATCACTAAGGTGACAGAAGTTGATTTCGGAGCATCATATTTGAACAGGAGCTTCAACCGTTTTGTGTGCATATGAGAATTTCCCTAAGCCCCGGACCTGTCGATTTTGGTCAAAAATGAAAATTTCAAAAGTGCCCCAATTTCTGCTTTAAACTTTAGGTGCTATCCCAAAATGTATCACTAAGGTGACAGAAGTTGATTTCGAAGCATCATTGTTGAACAGGAGCTTCAACCGTTTTGTGGCATATGAGAAATTCCCTAAGCCCCGGACCTGTCGATTTTGGTCAAAAATGAAAATTTCAAAAGTGCCCAAATTTCTGCTTTAAACTTAAGGTACTATCCCAAAATGTATCACTAAGGTGACAGAAGTTGATTTAGGAGCATCATTTGTGAACAGAAGCTTAAACCATTTTGTGGCATATGAGAAATTCCCTAAGCCCCGGACCTGTCGATTTTGGTCAAAAATGAAAATTTCAAAAGTGCCCCAATTTCTGCTTTAAACTTTAGGTGCTATCCCAAAATGTATCACTAAGGTGACAGAAGTTGATTTCAGAGCATCAATTTTGAACAGAAGCTTCAACCGTTTTGTGGCATATGAGAAATTCCCTTAGCATCGGACCTGTCGATTTTGGTCAAAAATGAAAATTTCAAAAGTGCCCCAATTTCTGCTTTAAACTTTAGGTGCTGTCCCAAAATGTATCACTAAGGTGACAGAAGTTGATTTCGAAGCATCATTGTTGAACAGGAGCTTCAACCGTTTTGTGTGCATATGAGAAATTCCCTAAGCCCCGGACCTGTCGATTTTGGTCAAAAATGAAAATTTCAAAAGTGCCCCAATTTCTGCTTTAAACTTTAGGTGCTATCCCAAAATGTATCACTAAGGTGACAGATGTTGATTTCGAAGCATCATTGTTGAACAGGAGCTTCAACCGTTTTGTGGCATATGAGAAATTCCCTAAGCCCCGGACCTGTCGATTTTGGTCAAAAATGAAAATTTCAAAAGTGCCCAAATTTCTGCTTTAAACTTTAGGTGCTGTCCCAAAATGTATCACTAAGGTGACAGAAGTTGATTTCGAAGCATCATTGTTGAACAGGAGCTTCAACCGTTTTGTGGCATATGAGAAATTCCCTAAGCCCCGGACCTGTCGATTTTGGTCAAAAATGAAAATTTCAAAAGTGCCCAAATTTCTGCTTTAAACTTAAGGTACTATCCCAAAATGTATAACTAAGGTGACAGAAGTTGATTTAGGAGCATCATTTGTGAACAGAAGCTTCAACCGTTTTGTGGCATATGAGAAATTCCCTAAGCCCCGGACCTGTCGATTTTGGTCAAAAATTAAAATTTCAAAAGTGCCCCAATTTCTGCTTTAAACTTTAGGTGCTATCCCAAAATGTATCACTAAGGTGACAGAAGTTGATTTCGGAGCATCATATTTGAACAGGAGCTTCAACCGTTTTGTGTGCATATGAGAAATTCCCTAAGCCCCGGACCTGTCGATATTGGTCAAAAATGAAAATTTCAAAAGTGCCCCAATTTCTGCTTTAAACTGTAGGTGCTATCCCAAAATGTATCACTAAGGTGACAGAAGTTGATTTCGGAGCATCATTGTTGAACAGGAGCTTCAACCGTTTTGTGGCATATGAGAAATTCCCTAAGCCCCGGACCTGTCGATTTTGGTCAAAAATGAAAATTTCAAAAGTGTCCCAATTTCTGCTTTAAACTTAAGGTACTATCCCAAAATGTATCACTAAGGTGACAGAAGTTGATTTCGGAGCATCATTTTTGAACAAGAGCTTCAACCGTTTTGTGGCATATGAGAAATTCCCTAAGCCCCGGACCTGTCGATTTTGGTCAAAAATTAAAATTTCAAAAGTGCCCCAATTTCTGCTTTAAACTTTAGGTACTATCCAAAAATGTTTCACTAAGGTGACAGAAGTTGATTTCGGAGCATCATTTTTGAACAGAAGCTTCAACCGTTTTGTGGCATATGAGAAAATACCTAAGCCCCGGACCTGTCGATTTTGGTCAAAAATGAAAATTTCAAAAGTGCCCCAATTTCTGCTTTAAACTTTAGGTGCTGTCCCAAAATGTATCACTAAGGTGACAGAAGTTGATTTCAGAGCATCATTGTTGAACAGGAGCTTCAACCGTTTTGTGGCATATGAGAAATTCCCTAAGCCCCGGACCTGTCGATTTTGGTCAAAAATGAAAATTTCAAAAGTGCCCCAATTTCTGCTTTAAACTTAAGGTACTATCCCAAAATGTATCACTAAGGTGACAGAAGTTGATTTAGGAGCATCATTTGTGAACAGAAGCTTCAACCGTATTGTGGCATATGAGAAATTCCCTAAGCCCCGGACCTGTCGATTTTGGTCAAAAATGAAAATTTCAAAAGTGCCCCAATTTCTGCTTTAAACTTAAGGTACTATCCCAAAATGTATCACTAAGGTGACAGAAGTTGATTTCGGAGCATCATATTTGAACAGGAGCTTCAACCGTTTTGTGTGCATATGAGAAATTCCCTAAGCCCCGGACCTGTTGATTTTGGTCAAAAATGAAAATTTCAAAAGTGCCCCAATTTCTGCTTTAAACTTTAGGTGCTATCCCAAAATGTATCACTAAGGTGACAGAAGTTGATTTCGAAGCATCATTGTTGAACAGGAGCTTCAACCGTTTTGTGGCATATGAGAAATTCCCTAAGCCCCGGACCTGTCGATTTTGGTCAAAAATGAAAATTTCAAAAGTGCCCAAATTTCTGCTTTAAACTTTAGGTGCTGTCCCAAAATGTATCACTAAGGTGACAGAAGTTGATTTCGAAGCATCATTGTTGAACAGGAGCTTCAACCGTTTTGTGGAATATGAGAAATTCCCTAAGCCCCGGACCTGTCGATTTTGGTCAAAAATGAAAATTTCAAAAGTGCCCCAATTTCTGCTTTTAACTTAAGGTACTATCCCAAAATGTATCACTAAGGTGACAGAAGTTGATTTTGGAGCATCATTTGTGAACAGAAGCTTCAACCGTTTTGTGGCATATGAGAAATTCCCTAAGCCCCGAACCTGTCGATTTTGGTCAAAAATGAAAATTTCAAAAGTGCCCAAATTTCTGCTTTAAACTTAAGGTACTATCCCAAAATGTATCACTAAGGTGACAGAAGTTGATTTAGGAGCATCATTTGTGAACAGAAGCTTCAACCGTTTTGTGGCATATGAGAAATTCCCTAAGCCCCGAACCTGTCGATTTTGGTCAAAAATGAAAATTTCAAAAGTGCCCAAATTTCTGCTTTAAACTTAAGGTACTATCCCAAAATGTATCACTAAGGTGACAGAAGTTGATTTCGGAGCATCATATTTGAACAGGAGCTTCAACCGTTTTGTGTGCATATGAGAAATTCCCTAAGCCCCGGACCTGTCGATTTTGGTCAAAAATGAAAATTTCAAAAGTGCCCCAATTTCTGCTTTAAACTTTAGGTGCTATCCCAAAATGTATCACTAAGGTGACAGATGTTGATTTCGAAGCATCATTGTTGAACAGGAGCTTCAACCGTTTTGTGGAATATGAGAAATTCCCTAAGCCCCGGACCTGTCGATTTTGGTCAAAAATGAAAATTTCAAAAGTGCCCAAATTTCTGCTTTAAACTTTAGGTGCTGTCCCAAAATGTATCACTAAGGTGACAGAAGTTGATTTCGAAGCATCATTGTTGAACAGGAGCTTCAACCGTTTTGTGGCATATGAGAAATTCCCTAAGCCCCGGACCTGTCGATTTTGGTCAAAAATGAAAATTTCAAAAGTGCCCCAATTTCTGCTTTTAACTTAAGGTACTATCCCAAAATGTATCACTAAGGTGACAGAAGTTGATTTTGGAGCATCATTTGTGAACAGAAGCTTCAACCGTTTTGTGGCATATGAGAAATTCCCTAAGCCCCGAACCTGTCGATTTTGGTCAAAAATGAAAATTTCAAAAGTGCCCAAATTTCTGCTTTAAACTTAAGGTACTATCCCAAAATGTATCACTAAGGTGACAGAAGTTGATTTCGGAGCATCATATTTGAACAGGAGCTTCAACCGTTTTGTGTGCATATGAGAAATTCCCTAAGCCCCGGACCTGTCGATTTTGGTCAAAAATGAAAATTTCAAAAGTGCCCCAATTTCTGCTTTAAACTTTAGGTGCTATCCCAAAATGTATCACTAAGGTGACAGATGTTGATTTCGAAGCATCATTGTTGAACAGGAGCTTCAACCGTTTTGTGGCATATGAGAAATTCCCTAAGCCCCGGACCTGTCGATTTTGGTCAAAAATGAAAATTTCAAAAGTGCCCAAATTTCTGCTTTAAACTTTAGGTGCTGTCCCAAAATGTATCACTAAGGTGACAGAAGTTGATTTCGAAGCATCATTGTTGAACAGGAGCTTCAACCGTTTTGTGGCATATGAGAAATTCCCTAAGCCCCGGACCTGTCGATTTTGGTCAAAAATGAAAATTTCAAAAGTGCCCAAATTTCTGCTTTAAACTTAAGGTACTATCCCAAAATGTATAACTAAGGTGACAGAAGTTGATTTAGGAGCATCATTTGTGAACAGAAGCTTCAACCGTTTTGTGGCATATGAGAAATTCCCTAAGCCCCGGACCTGTCGATTTTGGTCAAAAATTAAAATTTCAAAAGTGCCCCAATTTCTGCTTTAAACTTTAGGTGCTATCCCAAAATGTATCACTAAGGTGACAGAAGTTGATTTCGGAGCATCATATTTGAACAGGAGCTTCAACCGTTTTGTGTGCATATGAGAAATTCCCTAAGCCCCGGACCTGTCGATATTGGTCAAAAATGAAAATTTCAAAAGTGCCCCAATTTCTGCTTTAAACTGTAGGTGCTATCCCAAAATGTATCACTAAGGTGACAGAAGTTGATTTCGGAGCATCATTGTTGAACAGGAGCTTCAACCGTTTTGTGGCATATGAGAAATTCCCTAAGCCCCGGACCTGTCGATTTTGGTCAAAAATGAAAATTTCAAAAGTGCCCCAATTTCTGCTTTAAACTTAAGGTACTATCCCAAAATGTATCACTAAGGTGACAGAAGTTGATTTCGGAGCATCATTTTTGAACAAGAGCTTCAACCGTTTTGTGGCATATGAGAAATTCCCTAAGCCCCGGACCTGTCGATTTTGGTCAAAAATTAAAATTTCAAAAGTGCCCCAATTTCTGCTTTAAACTTTAGGTACTATCCAAAAATGTTTCACTAAGGTGACAGAAGTTGATTTCGGAGCATCATTTTTGAACAGAAGCTTCAACCGTTTTGTGGCATATGAGAAAATACCTAAGCCCCGGACCTGTCGATTTTGGTCAAAAATGAAAATTTCAAAAGTGCCCCAATTTCTGCTTTAAACTTTAGGTGCTGTCCCAAAATGTATCACTAAGGTGACAGAAGTTGATTTCAGAGCATCATTGTTGAACAGGAGCTTCAACCGTTTTGTGGCATATGAGAAATTCCCTAAGCCCCGGACCTGTCGATTTTGGTCAAAAATGAAAATTTCAAAAGTGCCCCAATTTCTGCTTTAAACTTAAGGTACTATCCCAAAATGTATCACTAAGGTGACAGAAGTTGATTTAGGAGCATCATTTGTGAACAGAAGCTTCAACCGTATTGTGGCATATGAGAAATTCCCTAAGCCCCGGACCTGTCGATTTTGGTCAAAAATGAAAATTTCAAAAGTGCCCCAATTTCTGCTTTAAACTTAAGGTACTATCCCAAAATGTATCACTAAGGTGACAGAAGTTGATTTCGGAGCATCATATTTGAACAGGAGCTTCAACCGTTTTGTGTGCATATGAGAAATTCCCTAAGCCCCGGACCTGTTGATTTTGGTCAAAAATGAAAATTTCAAAAGTGCCCCAATTTCTGCTTTAAACTTTAGGTGCTATCCCAAAATGTATCACTAAGGTGACAGAAGTTGATTTCGAAGCATCATTGTTGAACAGGAGCTTCAACCGTTTTGTGGCATATGAGAAATTCCCTAAGCCCCGGACCTGTCGATTTTGGTCAAAAATGAAAATTTCAAAAGTGCCCAAATTTCTGCTTTAAACTTTAGGTGCTGTCCCAAAATGTATCACTAAGGTGACAGAAGTTGATTTCGAAGCATCATTGTTGAACAGGAGCTTCAACCGTTTTGTGGCATATGAGAAATTCCCTAAGCCCCGGACCTGTCGATTTTGGTCAAAAATGAAAATTTCAAAAGTGCCCCAATTTCTGCTTTTAACTTAAGGTACTATCCCAAAATGTATCACTAAGGTGACAGAAGTTGATTTTGGAGCATCATTTGTGAACAGAAGCTTCAACAGTTTTGTGGCATATGAGAAATTCCCTAAGCCCCGAACCTGTCGATTTTGGTCAAAAATGAAAATTTCAAAAGTGCCCAAATTTCTGCTTTAAACTTAAGGTACTATCCCAAAATGTATCACTAAGGTGACAGAAGTTGATTTAGGAGCATCATTTGTGAACAGAAGCTTCAACCGTTTTGTGGCATATGAGAAATTCCCTAAGCCCCGGACCTGTCGATTTTGGTCAAAAATGAAAATTTCAAAAGTGCCCCAATTTCTGCTTTAAACTTAAGGTACTATTCCAAAATGTATCACTAAGGTGACAGAAGTTGATTTCGGAGCATCATTTTTGAACAGAAGCTTCAACCGTTTTGTGGCATATGAGAAATTCCCTAAGCCCCGGACCTGTCGATTTTGGTCAAAAATGAAAATTTCAAAAGTGCCCCAATTTCTGCTTTAAACTTTAGGTGCTATCCCAAAATGTATCACTAAGGTGACAGAAGTTGATTTCGGAGCATCATATTTGAACAGGAGCTTCAACCGTTTTGTGTGCATATGAGAAATTCCCTAAGCCCCGGACCTGTCGATATTGGTCAAAAATGAAAATTTCAAAAGTGCCCCAATTTCTGCTTTAAACTGTAGGTGCTATCCCAAAATGTATCACTAAGGTGACAGAAGTTGATTTCGGAGCATCATTGTTGAACAGGAGCTTCAACCGTTTTGTGGCATATGAGAAATTCCCTAAGCCCCGGACCTGTCGATTTTGGTCAAAAATGAAAATTTCAAAAGTGCCCCAATTTCTGCTTTAAACTTAAGGTACTATCCCAAAATGTATCACTAAGGTGACAGAAGTTGATTTCGGAGCATCATTTTTGAACAAGAGCTTCAACCGTTTTGTGGCATATGAGAAATTCCCTAAGCCCCGGACCTGTCGATTTTGGTCAAAAATTAAAATTTCAAAAGTGCCCCAATTTCTGCTTTAAACTTTAGGTACTATCCAAAAATGTATCACTAAGGTGACAGAAGTTGATTTCGGAGCATCATTTTTGAACAGAAGCTTCAACCGTTTTGTGGCATATGAGAAAATACCTAAGCCCCGGACCTGTCGATTTTGGTCAAAAATGAAAATTTCAAAAGTGCCCCAATTTCTGCTTTAAACTTTAGGTGCTGTCCCAAAATGTATCACTAAGGTGACAGAAGTTGATTTCGGAGCATCATTGTTGAACAGGAGCTTCAACCATTTTGTGGCATATGAGAAATTCCCTAAGCCCCGGACCTGTCGATTTTGGTCAAAAATGAAAATTTCAAAAGTTACCCAATTTCTGCTTTAAACTTTAGGTGCTGTCCCAAAATGTATCACTAAGGTGACAGAAGTTGATTTCGGAGCATCATTGTTGAACAGGAGCTT
Organism: Pseudophryne corroboree; assembly: GCF_028390025.1. Taxonomy (NCBI): domain Eukaryota; kingdom Metazoa; phylum Chordata; class Amphibia; order Anura; family Myobatrachidae; genus Pseudophryne; species Pseudophryne corroboree. The sequence continues at coordinate 111,046 of NW_026967848.1, read as the reverse complement.
CAACCGTTTTGTGGCATATGAGAAATTCCCTAAGCCCCGGACCTGTCGATTTTGGTCAAAAATGAAAATTTCAAAAGTGCCCCAATTTCTGCTTTAAACTTAAGGTACTATCCCAAAATGTATCACTAAGGTGACAGAAGTTGATTTCGGAGCATCATTTGTGAACAGAAGCTTCAACCGTTTTGTGGCATATGAGAAAATCCCTAAGGCCCGGACCTGTCGATTTTGGTCAAAAATGAAAATTTCGAAAGTGCCCCAATTTCTGCTTTAAACTGTAGGTGCTATCCCAAAATGTATCACTAAGGTGACAGAAGTTGATTTCGGAGCATCATTTGTGAACAGAAGCTTCAACCGTTTTGTGGCATATGAGAAAATCCCTAAGCCCCGGACCTGTCGATTTTGGTCAAAAATGAAAATTTCAAAAGTGCCCCAATTTCTGCTTTAAACTTTAGGTGCTGTCCCAAAATGTATCACTAAGGTGACAGAAGTTGATTTCGGAGCATCATTGTTGAACAGGAGCTTCAACCGTTTTGTGGCATATGAGAAATTCCCTAAGCCCCGGACCTGTCGATTTTGGTCAAAAATTAAAATTTCAAAAGTGCCCCAATTTCTGCTTTAAACTTTAGGTGCTGTCCCAAAATGTATCACTAAGGTGACAGAAGTTGATTTCAGAGCATCAATTTTGAACAGAAGCTACAACCGTTTTGTGGCATATGAGAAATTCCCTAAGCCCCGGACCTGTCGATTTTGGTCAAAAATGAAAATTTCAAAAGTGCCCCAATTTCTGCTTTAAACTTTAGATGCTGTCCCAAAATGTATCACTAAGGTGACAGAAGTTGATTTCGGAGCATCATTGTTGAACAGGAGCTTCAACCGTTTTGTGGCATATGAGAAATTCCCTAAGCCCCGGACCTGTCGATTTTGGTCAAAAATGAAAATTTCAAAAGTGCCCCAATTTCTGCTTTAAACTTTAGGTGCTATCCCAAAATGTATCACTAAGGTGACAGAAGTTGATTTCGGAGCATCATATTTGAACAGGAGCTTCAACCGTTTTGTGTGCATATGAGAAATTCCCTAAGCCCCGGACCTGTCGATATTGGTCAAAAATGAAAATTTCAAAAGTGCCCCAATTTCTGCTTTAAACTGTAGGTGCTATCCCAAAATGTATCACTAAGGTGACAGAAGTTGATTTCGGAGCATCATTGTTGAACAGGAGCTTCAACCGTTTTGTGGCATACGAGAAATTCCCTAAGCCCCGGACCTGTCGATTTTGGTCAAAAATGAAAATTTCAAAAGTGCCCCAATTTCTGCTTTAAACTTAAGGTACTATCCCAAAATGTATCACTAAGGTGACAGAAGTTGATTTCGGAGCATCATTTTTGAACAAGAGCTTCAACCGTTTTGTGGCATATGAGAAATTCCCTAAGCCCCGGACCTGTCGATTTTGGTCAAAAATTAAAATTTCAAAAGTGCCCCAATTTCTGCTTTAAACTTTAGGTACTATCCAAAAATGTATCACTAAGGTGACAGAAGTTGATTTCGGAGCATCATTTTTGAACAGAAGCTTCAACCGTTTTGTGGCATATGAGAAAATACCTAAGCCCCGGACCTGTCGATTTTGGTCAAAAATGAAAATTTCAAAAGTGCCCCAATTTCTGCTTTAAACTTTAGGTGCTGTCCCAAAATGTATCACTAAGGTGACAGAAGTTGATTTCGGAGCATCATTGTTGAACAGGAGCTTCAACCATTTTGTGGCATATGAGAAATTCCCTAAGCCCCGGACCTGTCGATTTTGGTCAAAAATGAAAATTTCAAAAGTTACCCAATTTCTGCTTTAAACTTTAGGTGCTGTCCCAAAATGTATCACTAAGGTGACAGAAGTTGATTTCGGAGCATCATTGTTGAACAGGAGCTTCAACCGTTTTGTGGCATATGAGAAATTCCCTAAGCCCCGGACCTGTCGATTTTGGTCAAAAATGAAAATTTCAAAAGTGCCCCAATTTCTGCTTTAAACTTAAGGTACTATCCCAAAATGTATCACTAAGGTGACAGAAGTTGATTTCGGAGCATCATTTGTGAACAGAAGCTTCATCCGTTTTGTGGCATATGAGAAAATCCCTAATGCCCGGACCTGTCGATTTTGGTCAAAAATGAAAATTTCGAAAGTGCCCCAATTTCTGCTTTAAACTGTAGGTGCTATCCCAAAATGTATCACTAAGGTGACAGAAGTTGATTTCGGAGCATCATTTGTGAACAGAAGCTTCAACCGTTTTGTGGCATATGAGAAAATCCCTAAGCCCCGGACCTGTCGATTTTGGTCAAAAATGAAAATTTCAAAAGTGCCCCAATTTCTGCTTTAAACTTTAGGTGCTGTCCCAAAATGTATCACTAAGGTGACAGAAGTTGATTTCGGAGCATCATTGTTGAACAGGAGCTTCAACCGTTTTGTGGCATATGAGAAATTCCCTAAGCCCCGGACCTGTCGATTTTGGTCAAAAATTAAAATTTCAAAAGTGCCCCAATTTCTGCTTTAAACTTTAGGTGCTGTCCCAAAATGTATCACTAAGGTGACAGAAGTTGATTTCAGAGCATCAATTTTGAACAGAAGCTTCAACCGTTTTGTGGCATATGAGAAATTCCCTAAGCCCCGGACCTGTCGATTTTGGTCAAAAATGAAAATTTCAAAAGTGCCCCAATTTCTGCTTTAAACTTTAGATGCTGTCCCAAAATGTATCACTAAGGTGACAGAAGTTGATTTCGGAGCATCATTGTTGAACAGGAGCTTCAACCGTTTTGTGGCATATGAGAAATTCCCTAAGCCCCGGACCTGTCGATTTTGGTCAAAAATGAAAATTTCAAAAGTGCCCCAATTTCTGCTTTAAACTTTAGGTGCTGTCCCAAAATGTATCACTAAGGTGACAGAAGTTGATTTCGGAGCATCATTGTTGAACAGGAGCTTCAACCGTTTTGTGGCATATGAGAAATTCCCTAAGCCCCGGACCTGTCGATTTTGGTCAAAAATGAAAATTTCAAAAGTGCCCCAATTTCTGCTTTAAACTTTAGGTGCTGTCCCAAAATGTATCACTAAGGTGACAGAAGTTGATTTCAGAGCATCAATTTTGAACAGAAGCTTCAACCGTTTTGTGGCATATGAGAAATTCCCTAAGCCCCGGACCTGTCGATTTTGGTCAAAAATGAAAATTTCAAAAGTGCCCCAATTTCTGCTTTAAACTTTAGGTGCTGTCCCAAAATGTATCACTAAGGTGACAGAAGTTGATTTCGGAGCATCATTGTTGAACAGGAGCTTCAACCGTTTTGTGGCATATGAGAAATTCCCTAAGCCCCGGACCTGTCGATTTTGGTCAAAAATGAAAATTTCAGAAGTGCCCCAATTTCTGCTTTAAACTTTAGGTGCTGTCCCAAAATGTATCACTAAGGTGACAGAAGTTGATTTCGGAGCATCATTGTTGAACAGGAGCTTCAACCGTTTTGTGGCATATGAGAAATTCCCTAAGCCCCGGACCTGTCGATTTTGGTCAAAAATGAAAATTTCAAAAGTGCCCCAATTTCTGCTTTAAACTTAAGGTACTATCCCAAAATGTATCACTAAGGTGACAGAAGTTGATTTCGGAGCATCATTTGTGAACAGAAGCTTCAACAGTTTTGTGGCATATGAGAAAATCCCTAAGGACCGGACCTGTCGATTTTGGTCAAAAATGAAAATTTCGAAAGTGCCCCAATTTCTGCTTTAAACTGTAGGTGCTATCCCAAAATGTATCACTAAGGTGACAGAAGTTGATTTCGGAGCATCATTTGTGAACAGAAGCTTCAACCGTTTTGTGGCATATGAGAAAATCCCTAAGCCCCGGACCTGTCGATTTTGGTCAAAAATGAAAATTTCAAAAGTGCCCCAATTTCTGCTTTAAACTTTAGGTGCTGTCCCAAAATGTATCACTAAGGTGACAGAAGTTGATTTCGGAGCATCATTGTTGAACAGGAGCTTCAACCGTTTTGTGGCATATGAGAAATTCCCTAAGCTCCGGACCTGTCGATTTTGGTCAAAATTTTAAATTTTTACAAAAGTGCCCCAATTTCTGCTTTAAACTTTAGGTGCTGTCCCAAAATGTATCACTAAGGTGACAGAAGTTGATTTCGGAGCATCATTTTTGAACAGGAGCTTCAACCGTTTTGTGGCATATGAGAAATTCCCTAAGCCCCGGACCTGTCGATTTTGGTCAAAAATGAACATTTCAAAAGTGCCCCAATTTCTGCTTTAAACTTTAGGTGCTGTCCCAAAATGTATCACTAAGGTGACAGAAGTTGATTTCAGAGCATCAATTTTGAACAGAAGCTTCAACCGTTTTGTGGCATATGAGAAATTCCCTAAGCCCCGGACCTGTCGATTTTGGTCAAAAATGAAAATTTCAAAAGTGCCCCAATTTCTGCTTTAAACTTTAGGTGCTGTCCCAAAATGTATCACTAAGGTGACAGAAGTTGATTTCGGAGCATCATTGTTGAACAGGAGCTTCAACCGTTTTGTGGCATATGAGAAATTCCCTAAGCCCCGGACCTGTCGATTTTGGTCAAAAATGAACATTTCAAAAGTGCCCCAATTTCTGCTTTAAACTTTAGGTGCTGTCCCAAAATGTATCACTAAGGTGACAGAAGTTGATTTCGGAGCATCATTGTTGAACAGGAGCTTCAACCGATTTGTGGCATATGAGAAATTCCCTAAGCCCCGGACCTGTCGATTTTGGTCAAAAATGAAAATTTCAAAAGTGCCCCAATTTCTGCTTTAAACTTAAGGTACTATCCCAAAATGTATCACTAAGGTGACAGAAGTTGATTTCGGAGCATCATTTGTGAACAGAAGCTTCAACCGTTTTGTGGCATATGAGAAAATCCCTAAGGCCCGGACCTGTCGATTTTGGTCAAAAATGAAAATTTCGAAAGTGCCCCAATTTCTGCTTTAAACTGTAGGTGCTATCCCAAAATGTATCACTAAGGTGACAGAAGTTGATTTCGGAGCATCATTTGTGAACAGAAGCTTCAACCGTTTTGTGGCATATGAGAAAATCCCTAAGGCCCGGACCTGTCGATTTTGGTCAAAAATGAAAATTTCAAAAGTGCCCCAATTTCTGCTTTAAACTGTAGGTGCTATCCCAAAATGTATCACTAAGGTGACAGAAGTTGATTTCGGAGCATCATTTTTGAACAGAAGCTTCAACCGTTTTGTGGCATATGAGAAATTCCCTAAGCCCCGGACCTGTCGATTTTGGTCAAAAATGAAAATTTCAAAAGTGCCCCAATTTCTGCTTTAAACTTTAGGTGCTATCCCAAAATGTATCACTAAGGTGACAGAAGTTGATTTCGGAGCATCATATTTGAACAGGAGCTTCAACCGTTTTGTGGCATATGAGAAATTCCCTAAGCCCCGGACTTGTCGATTTTGGTCAAAAATGAAAATTTCAAAAGTGCCCCAATTTCTGCTTTAAACTTTAGGTGCTGTCCCAAAATGTATCACTAAGGTGACAGAAGTTGATTTCGGAGCATCATTTTTGAACAGAAGCTTCAACCGTTTTGTGGCATATGAGAAATTCCCTAAGCCCCGGACCTGTCGATTTTGGTCAAAAATGAAAATTTCAAAAGTGCCCCAATTTCTGCTTTAAACTTTAGGTGCTGTCCCAAAATGTATCACTAAGGTGACAGAAGTTGATTTCGGAGCATCATTTTTGAACAGAAGCTTGAGCCGTTTTGTGGCATATGAGAAAATACCTAAGCCCCGGACCTGTCGATTTTGGTAAAGAATGAAAGTTTCAAAAGAGCCCCAATTTCTGCTTTAAACTTTAGGTGCTATCCCAAAATGTATCACTAAGGTGACAGAAGTTGATTTCGGAGCATCATTTTTGAACAGGAGCTTCAACCGTTTTGTGGCATATGAGAAATTCCCTAAGCCCCGGACCTGTCGATTTTGGTCAAAAATGAAAATTTCAAAAGTGCCCCAATTTCTGCTTTAAACTTTAGGTGCTGTCCCAAAATGTATCACTAAGGTGACAGAAGTTGATTTCGGAGCATCATTTTTGAACAGGAGCTTCAACCGTTTTGTGGCATATGAGAAATACCCTAAGCCCCGGACCTGTCGATTTTGGTCAAAAATGAAAATTTCAAAAGTGCCCCAATTTCTGCTTTAAACTTTAGGTGCTATCCCAAAATGTATCACTAAGGTGACAGAAGTTGATTTCAGAGCATCAATTTTGAACAGAAGCTTCAACCGTTTTGTGGCATATGAGAAATTCCCTAAGCCCCGGACCTGTCGATTTTGGTCAAAAATGAAAATTTCAAAAGTGCCCCAATTTCTGCTTTAAACTTTGGTACTATCCCAAAATGTATCACTAAGGTAACAGAAGTTGATTTAGGAGCATCATTTGTGAACAGAAGCTTCAACCGTTTTGTGGCATATGAGAAATTCCCTAAGCCCCGGACCTGTCGAGTTTTGTCAAAAATGAAAATTTCAAAAGTGCCCAAATTTCTGCTTTAAACTTAAGGTACTATCCCAAAATGTATCACTAAGGTGACAGAAGTTGATTTCGGAGCATCATTTGTGAACAGAAGCTTCAACCGTTTTGTGGCATATGAGAAAATCCCTAAGGCCCGGACCTGTCGATTTTGGTCAAAAATGAAAATTTCGAAAGTGCCCCAATTTCTGCTTTAAACTGTAGGTGCTATCCCAAAATGTATCACTAAGGTGACAGAAGTTGATTTCGGAGCATCATTTGTGAACAGAAGCTTCAACCGTTTTGTGGCATATGAGAAAATCCCTAAGCCCCGGACCTGTCGATTTTGGTCAAAAATGAAAATTTCAAAAGTGCCCCAATTTCTGCTTTAAACTTTAGGTGCTGTCCCAAAATGTATCACTAAGGTGACAGAAGTTGATTTCGGAGCATCATTGTTGAACAGGAGCTTCAACCGTTTTGTGGCATATGAGAAATTCCCTAAGCCCCGGACCTGTCGATTTTGGTCAAAAATTAAAATTTCAAAAGTGCCCCAATTTCTTCTTTAAACTTTAGGTGCTGTCCCAAAATGTATCACTAAGGTGACAGAAGTTGATTTCAGAGCATCAATTTTGAACAGAAGCTTCAACCGTTTTGTGGCATATGAGAAATTCCCTAAGCCCCGGACCTGTCGATTTTGGTCAAAAATGAAAATTTCAAAAGTGCCCCAATTTCTGCTTTAAACTTTAGATGCTGTCCCAAAATGTATCACTAAGGTGACAGAAGTTGATTTCGGAGCATCATTGTTGAACAGGAGCTTCAACCGTTTTGTGGCATATGAGAAATTCCCTAAGCCCCGGACCTGTCGATTTTGGTCAAAAATGAAAATTTCAAAAGTGCCCCAATTTCTGCTTTAAACTTTAGGTGCTGTCCCAAAATGTATCACTAAGGTGACAGAAGTTGATTTCGGAGCATCATTGTTGAACAGGAGCTTCAACCGTTTTGTGGCATATGAGAAATTCCCTAAGCCCCGGACCTGTCGATTTTGGTCAAAAATGAAAATTTCAAAAGTGCCCCAATTTCTGCTTTAAACTTTAGGTGCTGTCCCAAAATGTATCACTAAGGTGACAGAAGTTGATTTCAGAGCATCAATTTTGAACAGAAGCTTCAACCGTTTTGTGGCATATGAGAAATTCCCTAAGCCCCGGACCTGTCGATTTTGGTCAAAAATGAAAATTTCAAAAGTGCCCCAATTTCTGCTTTAAACTTTAGGTGCTGTCCCAAAATGTATCACTAAGGTGACAGAAGTTGATTTCGGAGCATCATTGTTGAACAGGAGCTTCAACCGTTTTGTGGCATATGAGAAATTCCCTAAGCCCCGGACCTGTCGATTTTGGTCAAAAATGAAAATTTCAAAAGTGCCCCAATTTCTGCTTTAAACTTAAGGTACTATCCCAAAATGTATCACTAAGGTGACAGAAGTTGATTTCGGAGCATCATTTGTGAACAGAAGCTTCAACCGTTTTGTGGCATATGAGAAAATCCCTAAGGACCGGACCTGTCGATTTTGGTCAAAAATGAAAATTTCGAAAGTGCCCCAATTTCTGCTTTAAACTGTAGGTGCTATCCCAAAATGTATCACTAAGGTGACAGAAGTTGATTTCGGAGCATCATTTGTGAACAGAAGCTTCAACCGTTTTGTGGCATATGAGAAAATCCCTAAGCCCCGGACCTGTCGATTTTGGTCAAAAATGAAAATTTCAAAAGTGCCCCAATTTCTGCTTTAAACTTTAGGTGCTGTCCCAAAATGTATCACTAAGGTGACAGAAGTTGATTTCGGAGCATCATTGTTGAACAGGAGCTTCAACCGTTTTGTGGCATATGAGAAATTCCCTAAGCTCCGGACCTGTCGATTTTGGTCAAAATTTAAAATTTTTACAAAAGTGCCCCAATTTCTGCTTTAAACTTTAGGTGCTGTCCCAAAATGTATCACTAAGGTGACAGAAGTTGATTTCGGAGCATCATTTTTGAACAGGAGCTTCAACCGTTTTGTGGCATATGAGAAATTCCCTAAGCCCCGGACCTGTCGATTTTGGTCAAAAATGAACATTTCAAAAGTGCCCCAATTTCTGCTTTAAACTTTAGGTGCTGTCCCAAAATGTATCACTAAGGTGACAGAAGTTGATTTCAGAGCATCAATTTTGAACAGAAGCTTCAACCGTTTTGTGGCATATGAGAAATTCCCTAAGCCCCGGACCTGTCGATTTTGGTCAAAAATGAAAATTTCAAAAGTGCCCCAATTTCTGCTTTAAACTTAAGGTACTATCCCAAAATGTATCACTAAGGTGACAGAAGTTGATTTCGGAGCATCATTTGTGAACAGAAGCTTCAACCGTTTTGTGGCATATGAGAAAATCCCTAAGGCCCGGACCTGTCGATTTTGGTCAAAAATGAAAATTTCGAAAGTGCCCCAATTTCTGCTTTAAACTGTAGGTGCTATCCCAAAATGTATCACTAAGGTGACAGAAGTTGATTTCGGAGCATCATTTGTGAACAGAAGCTTCAACCGTTTTGTGGCATATGAGAAAATCCCTAAGGCCCGGACCTGTCGATTTTGGTCAAAAATGAAAATTTCAAAAGTGCCCCAATTTCTGCTTTAAACTGTAGGTGCTATCCCAAAATGTATCACTAAGGTGACAGAAGTTGATTTCGGAGCATCATTTTTGAACAGAAGCTTCAACCGTTTTGTGGCATATGAGAAATTCCCTAAGCCCCGGACCTGTCGATTTTGGTCAAAAATGAAAATTTCAAAAGTGCCCCAATTTCTGCTTTAAACTTTAGGTGCTATCCCAAAATGTATCACTAAGGTGACAGAAGTTGATTTCGGAGCATCATATTTGAACAGGAGCTTCAACCGTTTTGTGTGCATATGAGAAATTCCCTAAGCCCCGGACCTGTCGATATTGGTCAAAAATGAAAATTTCAAAAGTGCCCCAATTTCTGCTTTAAACTGTAGGTGCTATCCCAAAATGTATCACTAAGGTGACAGAAGTTGATTTTGGAGCATCATTTTTGAACAGGAGCTTCAACCGTTTTGTGACATATGAGAAATTCCCTAAGCCCCGGACCTGTCGATTTTGGTCAAAAATGAAAATTTCAAAAGTGCCCCAATTTCTGCTTTAAACTTTAGGTGCTATCCCAAAATGTATCACTAAGGTGACAGAAGTTGATTTCGGAGCATCATTTTTGAACAGTAGCTTCAACCGTTTTGTGGCATATGAGAAATTCCCTAAGCCCCGGACTTGTCGATTTTGGTCAAAAATGAAAATTTCAAAAGTGCCCCAATTTCTGCTTTAAACTTTAGGTGCTGTCCCAAAATGTATCACTAAGGTGACAGAAGTTGATTTCGGAGCATCATTTTTGAACAGAAGCTTCAACCGTTTTGTGGCATATGAGAAATTCCCTAAGCCCCGGACCTGTCGATTTTGGTCAAAAATGAAAATTTCAAAAGTGCCCCAATTTCTGCTTTAAACTTTAGGTGCTGTCCCAAAATGTATCACTAAGGTGACAGAAGTTGATTTCGGAGCATCATTTTTGAACAGAAGCTTGAGCCGTTTTGTGGCATATGAGAAAATACCTAAGCCCCGGACCTGTCGATTTTGGTAAAGAATGAAAGTTTCAAAAGAGCCCCAATTTCTGCTTTAAACTTTAGGTGCTATCCCAAAATGTATCACTAAGGTGACAGAAGTTGATTTCGGAGCATCATTTTTGAACAGGAGCTTCAACCGTTTTGTGGCATATGAGAAATTCCCTAAGCCCCGGACCTGTCGATTTTGGTCAAAAATGAAAATTTCAAAAGTGCCCCAATTTCTGCTTTAAACTTTAGGTGCTGTCCCAAAATGTATCACTAAGGTGACAGAAGTTGATTTCGGAGCATCATTTTTGAACAGGAGCTTCAACCGTTTTGTGGCATATGAGAAATACCCTAAGCCCCGGACCTGTCGATTTTGGTCAAAAATGAAAATTTCAAAAGTGCCCCAATTTCTGCTTTAAACTTTAGGTGCTATCCCAAAATGTATCACTAAGGTGACAGAAGTTGATTTCAGAGCATCAATTTTGAACAGAAGCTTCAACCGTTTTGTGGCATATGAGAAATTCCCTAAGCCCCGGACCTGTCGATTTTGGTCAAAAATGAAAATTTCAAAAGTGCCCCAATTTCTGCTTTAAACTTTGGTACTATCCCAAAATGTATCACTAAGGTAACAGAAGTTGATTTAGGAGCATCATTTGTGAACAGAAGCTTCAACCATTTTGTGGCATATGAGAAATTCCCTAAGCCCCGGACCTGTCGAGTTTTGTCAAAAATGAAAATTTCAAAAGTGCCCAAATTTCTGCTTTAAACTTAAGGTACTATCCCAAAATGTATCACTAAGGTGACAGAAGTTGATTTAGGAGCATCATTTGTGAACAGAAGCTTCAACCGTTTTGTGGCATATGAGAAATTCCCTAAGCCCCGGACCTGTCGATTTTGGTCAAAAATGAAACTTTCAAAAATGCCCCAATTTCTGCTTTAAACTTAAGGTACTATCCCAAAATGTATCACTAAGGTGACAGAAGTTGATTTCGGAGCATCATTTTTGAACAGAAGCTTCAACCGTTTTGTGGCATATGAGAAATTCCCTAAGCCCCGGACCTGTCGATTTTGGTCAAAAATGAAAATTTCAAAAGTGCCCCAATTTCTGCTTTAAACTTTAGGTAATATCCCAAAATGTATCACTAAGGTGACAGAAGTTGATTTAGGAGCATCATTTGTGAACAGAAGCTTCAACCGTTTTGTGGCATATGAGAAAATCCCTAAGGCCCAGACCTGTCGATTTTGGTCAAAAATGAAAATTTCAAAAGTGCCCCAATTTCTGCTTTAAACTGTAGGTGCTATCCCAAAATGTATCACTAAGGTGACAGAAGTTGATTTCGGAGCATCATTTGTGAACAGAAGCTTCAACCGTTTTGTGGCATATGAGAAAATCCCTAAGGCCCGGACCTGTCGATTTTGGTCAAAAATGAAAATTTCAAAAGTGCCCCAATTTCTGCTTTAAACTTTAGGTGCTATCCCAAAATGTATCACTAAGGTGACAGAAGTTGATTTCGGAGCATCATTGTTGAACAGGAGCTTCAACCGTTTTGTGGCATATGAGAAATTCCCTAAGCCCCGGACCTGTCGATTTTGGTCAAAAATGAAAATTTCAAAAGTGCCCCAATTTCTGCTTTAAACTTTAGGTGCTGTCCCAAAATGTATCACTAAGGTGACAGAAGTTGATTTCGGAGCATCATTGTTGAACAGGAGCTTCAACCGTTTTGTGGCATATGAGAAATTCCCTAAGCCCCGGACCTGTCGATTTTGGTCAAAAATGAAAATTTCAAAAGTGCCCCAATTTCTGCTTTAAACTTTAGGTGCTATCCCAAAATGTATCACTAAGGTGACAGAAGTTGATTTCGGAGCATCATATTTGAACAGGAGCTTCAACCGTTTTGTGTGCATATGAGAAATTCCCTAAGCCCCGGACCTGTCGATATTGGTCAAAAATGAAAATTTCAAAAGTGCCCCAATTTCTGCTTTAAACTGTAGGTGCTATCCCAAAATGTATCACTAAGGTGACAGAAGTTGATTTTGGAGCATCATTTTTGAACAGGAGCTTCAACCGTTTTGTGACATATGAGAAATTCCCTAAGCCCCGGACCTGTCGATTTTGGTCAAAAATGAAAATTTCAAAAGTGCCCCAATTTCTGCTTTAAACTTTAGGTGCTATCCCAAAATGTATCACTAAGGTGACAGAAGTTGATTTCGGAGCATCATTTTTGAACAGTAGCTTCAACCGTTTTGTGGCATATGAGAAATTCCCTAAGCCCCGGACTTGTCGATTTTGGTCAAAAATGAAAATTTCAAAAGTGCCCCAATTTCTGCTTTATACTTAAAGTACTATCCCAAAATGTATCACTAAGGTGACAGAAGTTGATTTCGGAGCATCATTTGTGAACAGAAGCTTCAACCGTTTTGTGGCATATGAGAAAATCCCTAAGGCCCGGACCTGTCGATTTTGGTCAAAAATGAAAATTTCGAAAGTGCCCCAATTTCTGCTTTAAACTGTAGGTGCTATCCCAAAATGTATCACTAAGGTGACAGAAGTTGATTTCGGAGCATCATTTGTGAACAGAAGCTTCAACCGTTTTGTGGCATATGAGAAAATCCCTAAGGCCCGGACCTGTCGATTTTGGTCAAAAATGAAAATTTCAAAAGTGCCCCAATTTCTGCTTTAAACTGTAGGTGCTATCCCAAAATGTATCACTAAGGTGACAGAAGTTGATTTCGGAGCATCATTTTTGAACAGGAGCTTCAACCGTTTTGTGGCATATGAGAAATTCCCTAAGCCCCGGACCTGTCGATTTTGGTCAAAAATGAAAATTTCAAAAGTGCCCCAATTTCTGCTTTAAACTTTAGGTGCTATCCCAAAATGTATCACTAAGGTGACAGAAGTTGATTTCGGAGCATCATATTTGAACAGGAGCTTCAACCGTTTTGTGTGCATATGAGAAATTCCCTAAGCCCCGGACCTGTCGATATTGGTCAAAAATGAAAATTTCAAAAGTGCCCCAATTTCTGCTTTAAACTGTAGGTGCTATCCCAAAATGTATCACTAAGGTGACAGAAGTTGATTTTGGAGCATCATTTTTGAACAGGAGCTTCAACCGTTTTGTGACATATGAGAAATTCCCTAAGCCCCGGACCTGTCGATTTTGGTCAAAAATGAAAATTTCAAAAGTGCCCCAATTTCTGCTTTAAACTTTAGGTGCTATCCCAAAATGTATCACTAAGGTGACAGAAGTTGATTTCGGAGCATCATTTTTGAACAGTAGCTTCAACCGTTTTGTGGCATATGAGAAATTCCCTAAGCCCCGGACTTGTCGATTTTGGTCAAAAATGAAAATTTCAAAAGTGCCCCAATTTCTGCTTTAAACTTTAGGTGCTGTCCCAAAATGTATCACTAAGGTGACAGAAGTTGATTTCGGAGCATCATTTTTGAACAGTAGCTTCAACCGTTTTGTGGCATATGAGAAATTCCCTAAGCCCCGGACCTGTCGATTTTGGTCAAAAATGAAAATTTCAAAAGTGCCCCAATTTCTGCTTTAAACTTTAGGTGCTATCCCAAAATGTATCACTAAGGTGACAGAAGTTGATTTCGGAGCATCATTTTTGAACAGTAGCTTCAACCGTTTTGTGGCATATGAGAAATTCCCTAAGCCCCGGACTTGTCGATTTTGGTCAAAAATGAAAATTTCAAAAGTGCCCCAATTTCTGCTTTAAACTTTAGGTGCTGTCCCAAAATGTATCACTAAGGTGACAGAAGTTGATTTCGGAGCATCATTTTTGAACAGTAGCTTCAACCGTTTTGTGGCATATGAGAAATTCCCTAAGCCCCGGACCTGTCGATTTTGGTCAAAAATGAAAATTTCAAAAGTGCCCCAATTTCTGCTTTAAACTTTAGGTGCTGTCCCAAAATGTATCACTAAGGTGACAGAAGTTGATTTCGGAGCATCATTTTTGAACAGAAGCTTGAGCCGTTTTGTGGCATATGAGAAAATACCTAAGCCCCGGACCTGTCGATTTTGGTAAAAAATGAAAGTTTCAAAAGAGCCCCAATTTCTGCTTTAAACTTTAGGTGCTATCCCAAAATGTATCACTAAGGTGACAGAAGTTGATTTCGGAGCATCATTTTTGAACAGGAGCTTCAACCGTTTTGTGGCATATGAGAAATTCCCTAAGCCCCGGACCTGTCGATTTTGGTCAAAAATGAAAATTTCAAAAGTGCCCCAATTTCTGCTTTAAACTTTAGGTGCTGTCCCAAAATGTATCACTAAGGTGACAGAAGTTGATTTCGGAGCATCATTTTTGAACAGGAGCTTCAACCGTTTTGTGGCATATGAGAAATTCCCTAAGCCCCGGACCTGTCGATTTTGGTCAAAAATGAAAATTTCAAAAGTGCCCCAATTTCTGCTTTAAACTTTAGGTGCTATCCCAAAATGTATCACTAAGGTGACAGAAGTTGATTTCAGAGCATCAATTTTGAACAGAAGCTTCAACCGTTTTGTGGCATATGAGAAATTCCCTAAGCCCCGGACCTGTCGATTTTGGTAAAAAATGAAAATTTCAAAAGTGCCCCAATTTCTGCTTTAAACTTTGGTACTATCCCAAAATGTATCACTAAGGTAACAGAAGTTGATTTAGGAGCATCATTTGTGAACAGAAGCTTCAACCGTTTTGTGGCATATGAGAAATTCCCTAAGCCCCGGACCTGTCGAGTTTTGTCAAAAATGAAAATTTCAAAAGTGCCCAAATTTCTGCTTTAAACTTAAGGTACTATCCCAAAATGTATCACTAAGGTGACAGAAGTTGATTTAGGAGCATCATTTGTGAACAGAAGCTTCAACCGTTTTGTGGCATATGAGAAATTCCCTAAGCCCCGGACCTGTCGATTTTGGTCAAAAATGAAACTTTCAAAAATGCCCCAATTTCTGCTTTAAACTTAAGGTACTATCCCAAAATGTATCACTAAGGTGACAGAAGTTGATTTCGGAGCATCATTTTTGAACAGAAGCTTCAACCGTTTTGTGGCATATGAGAAATTCCCTAAGCCCCGGACCTGTCGATTTTGGTCAAAAATGAAAATTTCAAAAGTGCCCCAATTTCTGCTTTAAACTTTAGGTAATATCCCAAAATGTATCACTAAGGTGACAGAAGTTGATTTAGGAGCATCATTTGTGAACAGAAGCTTCAACCGTTTTGTGGCATATGAGAAAATCCCTAAGGCCCAGACCTGTCGATTTTGGTCAAAAATGAAAATTTCAAAAGTGCCCCAATTTCTGCTTTAAACTGTAGGTGCTATCCCAAAATGTATCACTAAGGTGACAGAAGTTGATTTCGGAGCATCATTTGTGAACAGAAGCTTCAACCGTTTTGTGGCATATGAGAAAATCCCTAAGGCCCGCACCTGTCGATTTTGGTCAAAAATGAAAATTTCAAAAGTGCCCCAATTTCTGCTTTAAACTGTAGGTGCTATCCCAAAATGTATCACTAAGGTGACAGAAGTTGATTTCGGAGCATCATTTTTGAACAGAAGCTTCAACCGTTTTGTGGCATATGAGAAATTCCCTAAGCCCCGGACCTGTCGATTTTGGTCAAAAATGAAAATTTCAAAAGTGCCCCAATTTCTGCTTTAAACTTTAGGTGCTGTCCCAAAATGTATCACTAAGGTGACAGAAGTTGATTTCGGAGCATCATTTTTGAACAGAAGCTTGAGCCGTTTTGTGGCATATGAGAAAATACCTAAGCCCCGGACCTGTCGATTTTGGTAAAAAATGAAAGTTTCAAAAGAGCCCCAATTTCTGCTTTAAACTTTAGGTGCTATCCCAAAATGTATCACTAAGGTGACAGAAGTTGATTTCGGAGCATCATTTTTGAACAGGAGCTTCAACCGTTTTGTGGCATATGAGAAATTCCCTAAGCCCCGGACCTGTCGATTTTGGTCAAAAATGAAAATTTCAAAAGTGCCCCAATTTCTGCTTTAAACTTTAGGTGCTGTCCCAAAATGTATCACTAAGGTGACAGAAGTTGATTTCGGAGCATCATTTTTGAACAGGAGCTTCAACCGTTTTGTGGCATATGAGAAATACCCTAAGCCCCGGACCTGTCGATTTTGGTCAAAAATGAAAATTTCAAAAGTGCCCCAATTTCTGCTTTAAACTTTAGGTGCTATCCCAAAATGTATCACTAAGGTGACAGAAGTTGATTTCAGAGCATCAATTTTGAACAGAAGCTTCAACCGTTTTGTGGCATATGAGAAATTCCCTAAGCCCCGGACCTGTCGATTTTGGTCAAAAATGAAAATTTCAAAAGTGCCCCAATTTCTGCTTTAAACTTTGGTACTATCCCAAAATGTATCACTAAGGTAACAGAAGTTGATTTAGGAGCATCATTTGTGAACAGAAGCTTCAACCGTTTTGTGGCATATGAGAAATTCCCTAAGCCCCGGACCTGTCGAGTTTTGTCAAAAATGAAAATGTCAAAAGTGCCCAAATTTCTGCTTTAAACTTAAGGTACTATCCCAAAATGTATCACTAAGGTGACAGAAGTTGATTTAGGAGCATCATTTGTGAACAGAAGCTTCAACCGTTTTGTGGCATATGAGAAATTCCCTAAGCCCCGGACCTGTCGATTTTGGTCAAAAATGAAACTTTCAAAAATGCCCCAATTTCTGCTTTAAACTTAAGGTACTATCCCAAAATGTATCACTAAGGTGACAGAAGTTGATTTCGGAGCATCATTTTTGAACAGAAGCTTCAACCGTTTTGTGGCATATGAGAAATTCCCTAAGCCCCGGACCTGTCGATTTTGGTCAAAAATGAAAATTTCAAAAGTGCCCCAATTTCTGCTTTAAACTTTAGGTAATATCCCAAAATGTATCACTAAGGTGACAGAAGTTGATTTAGGATCATCATTTGTGAACAGAAGCTTCAACCGTTTTGTGGCATATGAGAAAATCCCTAAGGCCCAGACCTGTCGATTTTGGTCAAAAATGAAAATTTCAAAAGTGCCCCAATTTCTGCTTTAAACTGTAGGTGCTATCCCAAAATGTATCACTAAGGTGACAGAAGTTGATTTCGGAGCATCATTTGTGAACAGAAGCTTCAACCGTTTTGTGGCATATGAGAAAATCCCTAAGGCCCGGACCTGTCGATTTTGGTCAAAAATGAAAATTTCAAAAGTGCCCCAATTTCTGCTTTAAACTGTAGGTGCTATCCCAAAATGTATCACTAAGGTGACAGAAGTTGATTTCGGAGCATCATTTTTGAACAGAAGCTTCAACCGTTTTGTGGCATATGAGAAATTCCCTAAGCCCCGGACCTGTCGATTTTGGTCAAAAATGAAAATTTCAAAAGTGCCCCAATTTCTGCTTTAAACTTTAGGTGCTGTCCCAAAATGTATCACTAAGGTGACAGAAGTTGATTTCGGAGCATCATTTTTGAACAGAAGCTTGAGCCGTTTTGTGGCATATGAGAAAATACCTAAGCCCCGGACCTGTCGATTTTGGTAAAAAATGAAAGTTTCAAAAGAGCCCCAATTTCTGCTTTAAACTTTAGGTGCTATCCCAAAATGTATCACTAAGGTGACAGAAGTTGATTTCGGAGCATCATTTTTGAACAGGAGCTTCAACCGTTTTGTGGCATATGAGAAATTCCCTAAGCCCCGGACCTGTCGATTTTGGTCAAAAATGAAAATTTCAAAAGTGCCCCAATTTCTGCTTTAAACTTTAGGTGCTGTCCCAAAATGTATCACTAAGGTGACAGAAGTTGATTTCGGAGCATCATTTTTGAACAGGAGCTTCAACCGTTTTGTGGCATATGAGAAATACCCTAAGCCCCGGACCTGTCGATTTTGGTCAAAAATGAAAATTTCAAAAGTGCCCCAATTTCTGCTTTAAACTTTGGTACTATCCCAAAATGTATCACTAAGGTAACAGAAGTTGATTTAGGAGCATCATTTGTGAACAGAAGCTTCAACCGTTTTGTGGCATATGAGAAATTCCCTAAGCCCCGGACCTGTCGAGTTTTGTCAAAAATGAAAATTTCAAAAGTGCCCAAATTTCTGCTTTAAACTTTAGGTAATATCCCAAAATGTATCACTAAGGTGACAGAAGTTGATTTAGGAGCATCATTTGTGAACAGAAGCTTCAACCGTTTTGTGGCATATGAGAAATTCCCTAAGCCCCGGACCTGTCGATTTTGGTCAAAAATGAAACTTTCAAAAATGCCCCAATTTCTGCTTTAAACTTAAGGTACTATCCCAAAATGTATCACTAAGGTGACAGAAGTTGATTTCGGAGCATCATTTTTGAACAGAAGCTTCAACCGTTTTGTGGCATATGAGAAATTCCCTAAGCCCCGGACCTGTCGATTTTGGTCAAAAATGAAAATTTCAAAAGTGCCCCAATTTCTGCTTTAAACTTTAGGTGCTATCCCAAAATGTATCACTAAGGTGACAGAAGTTGATTTCGGAGCATCATTTGTGAACAGAAGCTTCAACCGTTTTGTGGCATATGAGAAAATCCCTAAGGCCCGGACCTGTCGATTTTGGTCAAAAATGAAAATTTCAAAAGTGCCCCAATTTCTGCTTTAAACTGTAGGTGCTATCCCAAAATGTATCACTAAGGTGACAGAAGTTGATTTCGGAGCATCATTTTTGAACAGAAGCTTCAACCGTTTTGTGGCATATGAGAAATTCCCTAAGCCCCGGACCTGTCGATTTTGGTCAAAAATGAAAATTTCAAAAGTGCCCCAATTTCTGCTTTAAACTTTAGGTGCTATCCCAAAATGTATCACTAAGGTGACAGAAGTTGATTTCGGAGCATCATATTTGAACAGGAGCTTCAACCGTTTTGTGTGCATATGAGAAATTCCCTAAGCCCCGGACCTGTCGATATTGGTCAAAAATGAAAATTTCAAAAGTGCCCCAATTTCTGCTTTAAACTGTAGGTGCTATCCCAAAATGTATCACTAAGGTGACAGAAGTTGATTTTGGAGCATCATTTTTGAACAGGAGCTTCAACCGTTTTGTGACATATGAGAAATTCCCTAAGCCCCGGACCTGTCGATTTTGGTCAAAAATGAAAATTTCAAAAGTGCCCCAATTTCTGCTTTAAACTTTAGGTGCTATCCCAAAATGTATCACTAAGGTGACAGAAGTTGATTTCGGAGCATCATTTTTGAACAGTAGCTTCAACCGTTTTGTGGCATATGAGAAATTCCCTAAGCCCCGGACTTGTCGATTTTGGTCAAAAATGAAAATTTCAAAAGTGCCCCAATTCCTGCTTTAAACTTTAGGTGCTATCCCAAAATGTATCACTAAGGTGACAGAAGTTGATTTCGGAGCATCATATTTGAACAGGAGCTTCAACCGTTTTGTGTGCATATGAGAAATTCCCTAAGCCCCGGACCTGTCGATATTGGTCAAAAATGAAAATTTCAAAAGTGCCCCAATTTCTGCTTTAAACTGTAGGTGCTATCCCAAAATGTATCACTAAGGTGACAGAAGTTGATTTTGGAGCATCATTTTTGAACAGGAGCTTCAACCGTTTTGTGACATATGAGAAATTCCCTAAGCCCCGGACCTGTCGATTTTGGTCAAAAATGAAAATTTCAAAAGTGCCCCAATTTCTGCTTTAAACTTTAGGTGCTATCCCAAAATGTATCACTAAGGTGACAGAAGTTGATTTCGGAGCATCATTTTTGAACAGTAGCTTCAACCGTTTTGTGGCATATGAGAAATTCCCTAAGCCCCGGACTTGTCGATTTTGGTCAAAAATGAAAATTTCAAAAGTGCCCCAATTCCTGCTTTAAACTTTAGGTGCTGTCCCAAAATGTATCACTAAGGTGACAGAAGTTGATTTCGGAGCATCATTTTTGAACAGAAGCTTCAACCGTTTTGTGGCATATGAGAAATTCCCTAAGCCCCGGACCTGTCGATTTTGGTCAAAAATGAAAATTTCAAAAGTGCCCCAATTTCTGCTTTAAACTTTAGGTGCTGTCCCAAAATGTATCACTAAGGTGACAGAAGTTGATTTCGGAGCATCATTTTTGAACAGAAGCTTGAGCCGTTTTGTGGCATATGAGAAAATACCTAAGCCCCGGACCTGTCGATTTTGGTAAAAAATGAAAGTTTCAAAAGAGCCCCAATTTCTGCTTTAAACTTTAGGTGCTATCCCAAAATGTATCACTAAGGTGACAGAAGTTGATTTCGGAGCATCATTTTTGAACAGGAGCTTCAACCGTTTTGTGGCATATGAGAAATTCCCTAAGCCCCGGACCTGTCGATTTTGGTCAAAAATGAAAATTTCAAAAGTGCCCCAATTTCTGCTTTAAACTTTAGGTGCTGTCCCAAAATGTATCACTAAGGTGACAGAAGTTGATTTCGGAGCATCATTTTTGAACAGGAGCTTCAACCGTTTTGTGGCATATGAGAAATACCCTAAGCCCCGGACCTGTCGATTTTGGTCAAAAATGAAAATTTCAAAAGTGCCCCAATTTCTGCTTTAAACTTTAGGTGCTATCCCAAAATGTATCACTAAGGTGACAGAAGTTGATTTCAGAGCATCAATTTTGAACAGAAGCTTCAACCGTTTTGTGGCATATGAGAAATTCCCTAAGCCCCGGACCTGTCGATTTTGGTCAAAAATGAAAATTTCAAAAGTGCCCCAATTTCTGCTTTAAACTTTGGTACTATCCCAAAATGTATCACTAAGGTAACAGAAGTTGATTTAGGAGCATCATTTGTGAACAGAAGCTTCAACCGTTTTGTGGCATATGAGAAATTCCCTAAGCCCCGGACCTGTCGAGTTTTGTCAAAAATGAAAATTTCAAAAGTGCCCAAATTTCTGCTTTAAACTTAAGGTACTATCCCAAAATGTATCACTAAGGTGACAGAAGTTGATTTAGGAGCATCATTTGTGAACAGAAGCTTCAACCGTTTTGTGGCATATGAGAAATTCCCTAAGCCCCGGACCTGTCGATTTTGGTCAAAAATGAAACTTTCAAAAATGCCCCAATTTCTGCTTTAAACTTAAGGTACTATCCCAAAATGTATCACTAAGGTGACAGAAGTTGATTTCGGAGCATCATTTTTGAACAGAAGCTTCAACCGTTTTGTGGCATATGAGAAATTCCCTAAGCCCCGGAACTGTCGATTTTGGTCAAAAATGAAAATTTCAAAAGTGCCCCAATTTCTGCTTTAAACTTTAGGTAATATCCCAAAATGTATCACTAAGGTGACAGAAGTTGATTTAGGAGCATCATTTGTGAACAGAAGCTTCAACCGTTTTGTGGCATATGAGAAAATCCCTAAGGCCCAGACCTGTCGATTTTGGTCAAAAATGAAAATTTCAAAAGTGCCCCAATTTCTGCTTTAAACTGTAGGTGCTATCCCAAAATGTATCACTAAGGTGACAGAAGTTGATTTCGGAGCATCATTTGTGAACAGAAGCTTCAACCGTTTTGTGGCATATGAGAAAATCCCTAAGGCCCGGACCTGTCGATTTTGGTCAAAAATGAAAATTTCAAAAGTGCCCCAATTTCTGCTTTAAACTTTAGGTGCTATCCCAAAATGTATCACTAGGGTGACAGAAGTTGATTTCGGAGCATCATATTTGAACAGGAGCTTCAACCGTTTTGTGTGCATATGAGAAATTCCCTAAGCCCCGGACCTGTCGATATTGGTCAAAAATGAAAATTTCAAAAGTGCCCCAATTTCTGCTTTAAACTGTAGGTGCTATCCCAAAATGTATCACTAAGGTGACAGAAGTTGATTTCGGAGCATCATATTTGAACAGAAGCATGAACCGTTTTGTGACATATGAGAAATTCCCTAAGCCCCGGACCTGTCGATTTTGGTCAAAAATGAAAATTTCAAAAGTGCCCCAATTTCTGCTTTAAACTTTAGGTGTTATCCCAAAATGTATCACTAAGGTGACAGAAGTTGATTTTGGAGCATCATTTTTGAACAGGAGCTTCAACCGTTTTGTGACATATGAGAAATTCCCTAAGCCCCGGACCTGTCGATTTTGGTCAAAAATGAAAATTTCAAAAGTGCCCCAATTTCTGCTTTAAACTTTAGGTGCTGTCCCAAAATGTATCACTAAGGTGACAGAAGTTGATTTCGGAGCATCATTGTTGAACAGGAGCTTCAACCGTTTTGTGGCATATGAGAAATTCCCTAAGCCCCGGACCTGTCGATTTTGGTCAAAAATGAAAATTTCAAAAGTGCCCCAATTTCTGCTTTAAACTTTAGGTGCTATCCCAAAATGTATCACTAAGGTGACAGATGTTGATTTCGGAGCATCATTTTTGAACAGGAGCTTCAACCGTTTTGTGTGTATATGAGAAATTCCCTAAGCCCCGGACCTGTCGATATTGGTCAAAAATGAAAATTTCAAAAGTGCCCCAATTTCTGCTTTAAACTGTAGGTGCTATCCCAAAATGTATCACTAAGGAGACAGAAGTTGATTTCGGAGCATCATTTGTGAACAGAAGCTTCAACCGTTTTGTGGCATATGAGAAAATCCCTAAGGCCCGGACCTGTCGATTTTGGTCAAAAATGAAAATTTCAAAAGTGCCCCAATTTCTGCTTTAAACTGTAGGTGCTATCCCAAAATGTATCACTAAGGTGACAGAAGTTGATTTCGGAGCATCATTTTTGAACAGAAGCTTCAATCGTTTTGTGGCATATGAGAAATTCCCTAAGCCCCGGACCTGTCGATTTTGGTCAAAAATGAAAATTTCAAAAGTGCCCCAATTTCTGCTTTAAACTTTAGGTGCTATCCCAAAATGTATCACTAAGGTGACAGAAGTTGATTTCGGAGCATCATATTTGAACAGGAGCTTCAACCGTTTTGTGTGCATATGAGAAATTCCCTAAGCCCCGGACCTGTCGATATTGGTCAAAAATGAAAATTTCAAAAGTGCCCCAATTTCTGCTTTAAACTTTAGGTGCTATCCCAAAATGTATCACTAAGGTGACAGATGTTGATTTCGGAGCATCATTTTTGAACAGGAGCTTCAACCGTTTTGTGTGTATATGAGAAATTCCCTAAGCCCCGGACCTGTCGATATTGGTCAAAAATGAAAATTTCAAAAGTGCCCCAATTTCTGCTTTAAACTGTAGGTGCTATCCCAAAATGTATCACTAAGGAGACAGAAGTTGATTTCGGAGCATCATTTGTGAACAGAAGCTTCAACCGTTTTGTGGCATATGAGAAAATCCCTAAGGCCCGGACCTGTCGATTTTGGTCAAAAATGAAAATTTCAAAAGTGCCCCAATTTCTGCTTTAAACTTTAGGTGCTATCCCAAAATGTATCACTAAGGTGACAGAAGTTGATTTCGGAGCATCATATTTGAACAGGAGCTTCAACCGTTTTGTGTGCATATGAGAAATTCCCTAAGCCCCGGACCTGTCGATATTGGTCAAAAATGAAAATTTCAAAAGTGCCCCAATTTCTGCTTTAAACTGTAGGTGCTATCCCAAAATGTATCACTAAGGTGACAGAAGTTGATTTCGGAGCATCATATTTGAACAGAAGCTTGAACCGTTTTGTGACATATGAGAAATTCCCTAAGCCCCGGACCTGTCGATTTTGGTCAAAAATGAAAATTTCAAAAGTGCCCCAATTTCTGCTTTAAACTTTAGGTGTTATCCCAAAATGTATCACTAAGGTGACAGAAGTTGATTTTGGAGCATCATTTTTGAACAGGAGCTTCAACCGTTTTGTGACATATGAGAAATTCCCTAAGCCCCGGACCTGTCGATTTTGGTCAAAAATGAAAATTTCAAAAGTGCCCCAATTTCTGCTTTAAACTTTAGGTGCTGTCCCAAAATGTATCACTAAGGTGACAGAAGTTGATTTCGGAGCATCATTGTTGAACAGGAGCTTCAACCGTTTTGTGGCATATGAGAAATTCCCTAAGCCCCGGACCTGTCGATTTTGGTCAAAAATGAAAATTTCAAAAGTGCCCCAATTTCTGCTTTAAACTTTAGGTGCTATCCCAAAATGTATCACTAAGGTGACAGATGTTGATTTCGGAGCATCATTTTTGAACAGGAGCTTCAACCGTTTTGTGTGCATATGAGAAATTCCCTAAGCCCCGGACCTGTCGATATTGGTCAAAAATGAAAATTTCAAAAGTGCCCCAATTTCTGCTTTAAACTGTAGGTGCTATCCCAAAATGTATCACTAAGGAGACAGAAGTTGATTTCGGAGCATCATTTGTGAACAGAAGCTTCAACCGTTTTGTGGCATATGAGAAAATCCCTAAGGCCCGGACCTGTCGATTTTGGTCAAAAATGAAAATTTCAAAAGTGCCCCAATTTCTGCTTTAAACTGTAGGTGCTATCCCAAAATGTATCACTAAGGTGACAGAAGTTGATTTCGGAGCATCATTTTTGAACAGAAGCTTCAATCGTTTTGTGGCATATGAGAAATTCCCTAAGCCCCGGACCTGTCGATTTTGGTCAAAAATGAAAATTTCAAAAGTGCCCCAATTTCTGCTTTAAACTTTAGGTGCTATCCCAAAATGTATCACTAAGGTGACAGAAGTTGATTTCGGAGCATCATATTTGAACAGGAGCTTCAACCGTTTTGTGTGCATATGAGAAATTCCCTAAGCCCCGGACCTGTCGATATTGGTCAAAAATGAAAATTTCAAAAGTGCCCCAATTTCTGCTTTAAACTGTAGGTGCTATCCCAAAATGTATCACTAAGGTGACAGAAGTTGATTTCGGAGCATCATTTGTGAACAGAAGCTTCAACCGTTTTGTGGCATATGAGAAAATCCCTAAGGCCCGGACCTGTCGATTTTGGTCAAAAATGAAAATTTCAAAAGTGCCCCAATTTCTGCTTTAAACTTTAGGTGCTATCCCAAAATGTATCACTAAGGTGACAGAAGTTGATTTCGGAGCATCATATTTGAACAGGAGCTTCAACCGTTTTGTGTGCATATGAGAAATTCCCTAAGCCCCGGACCTGTCGATATTGGTCAAAAATGAAAATTTCAAAAGTGCCCCAATTTCTGCTTTAAACTGTAGGTGCTATCCCAAAATGTATCACTAAGGTGACAGAAGTTGATTTCGGAGCATCATTTGTGAACAGAAGCTTCAACCGTTTTGTGGCATATGAGAAAATCCCTAAGGCCCGGACCTGTCGATTTTGGTCAAAAATGAAAATTTCAAAAGTGCCCCAATTTCTGCTTTAAACTTTAGGTGCTATCCCAAAATGTATCACTAAGGTGACAGAAGTTGATTTCGGAGCATCATATTTGAACAGGAGCTTCAACCGTTTTGTGTGCATATGAGAAATTCCCTAAGCCCCGGACCTGTCGATATTGGTCAAAAATGAAAATTTCAAAAGTGCCCCAATTTCTGCTTTAAACTGTAGGTGCTATCCCAAAATGTATCACTAAGGTGACAGAAGTTGATTTCGGAGCATCATATTTGAACAGAAGCATGAACCGTTTTGTGACATATGAGAAATTCCCTAAGCCCCGGACCTGTCGATTTTGGTCAAAAATGAAAATTTCAAAAGTGCCCCAATTTCTGCTTTACACTTTAGGTGTTATCCCAAAATGTATCACTAAGGTGACAGAAGTTGATTTTGGAGCATCATTTTTGAACAGGAGCTTCAACCGTTTTGTGACATATGAGAAATTCCCTAAGCCCCGGACCTGTCGATTTTGGTCAAAAATGAAAATTTCAAAAGTGCCCCAATTTCTGCTTTAAACTTTAGGTGCTGTCCCAAAATGTATCACTAAGGTGACAGAAGTTGATTTCGGAGCATCATTGTTGAACAGGAGCTTCAACCGTTTTGTGGCATATGAGAAATTCCCTAAGCCCCGGACCTGTCGATTTTGGTCAAAAATGAAAATTTCAAAAGTGCCCCAATTTCTGCTTTAAACTTTAGGTGCTATCCCAAAATGTATCACTAAGGTGACAGATGTTGATTTCGGAGCATCATTTTTGAACAGGAGCTTCAACCGTTTTGTGTGTATATGAGAAATTCCCTAAGCCCCGGACCTGTCGATATTGGTCAAAAATGAAAATTTCAAAAGTGCCCCAATTTCTGCTTTAAACTGTAGGTGCTATCCCAAAATGTATCACTAAGGAGACAGAAGTTGATTTCGGAGCATCATTTGTGAACAGAAGCTTCAACCGTTTTGTGGCATATGAGAAAATCCCTAAGGCCCGGACCTGTCGATTTTGGTCAAAAATGAAAATTTCAAAAGTGCCCCAATTTCTGCTTTAAACTGTAGGTGCTATCCCAAAATGTATCACTAAGGTGACAGAAGTTGATTTCGGAGCATCATTTTTGAACAGAAGCTTCAATCGTTTTGTGGCATATGAGAAATTCCCTAAGCCCCGGACCTGTCGATTTTGGTCAAAAATGAAAATTTCAAAAGTGCCCCAATTTCTGCTTTAAACTTTAGGTGCTATCCCAAAATGTATCACTAAGGTGACAGAAGTTGATTTCGGAGCATCATATTTGAACAGGAGCTTCAACCGTTTTGTGTGCATATGAGAAATTCCCTAAGCCCCGGACCTGTCGATATTGGTCAAAAATGAAAATTTCAAAAGTGCCCCAATTTCTGCTTTAAACTGTAGGTGCTATCCCAAAATGTATCACTAAGGTGACAGAAGTTGATTTCGGAGCATCATATTTGAACAGAAGCTTGAACCGTTTTGTGACATATGAGAAATTCCCTAAGCCCCGGACCTGTCGATTTTGGTCAAAAATGAAAATTTCAAAAGTGCCCCAATTTCTGCTTTAAACTTTAGGTGTTATCCCAAAATGTATCACTAAGGTGACAGAAGTTGATTTTGGAGCATCATTTTTGAACAGGAGCTTCAACCGTTTTGTGACATATGAGAAATTCCCTAAGCCCCGGACCTGTCGATTTTGGTCAAAAATGAAAATTTCAAAAGTGCCCCAATTTCTGCTTTAAACTTTAGGTGCTGTCCCAAAATGTATCACTAAGGTGACAGAAGTTGATTTCGGAGCATCATTGTTGAACAGGAGCTTCAACCGTTTTGTGGCATATGAGAAATTCCCTAAACCCCGGACCTGTCGATTTTGGTCAAAAATGAAAATTTCAAAAGTGCCCCAATTTCTGCTTTAAACTTTAGGTGCTATCCCAAAATGTATCACTAAGGTGACAGATGTTGATTTCGGAGCATCATTTTTGAACAGGAGCTTCAACCGTTTTGTGTGCATATGAGAAATTCCCTAAGCCCCGGACCTGTCGATATTGGTCAAAAATGAAAATTTCAAAAGTGCCCCAATTTCTGCTTTAAACTGTAGGTGCTATCCCAAAATGTATCACTAAGGAGACAGAAGTTGATTTCGGAGCATCATTTGTGAACAGAAGCTTCAACCGTTTTGTGGCATATGAGAAAATCCCTAAGGCCCGGACCTGTCGATTTTGGTCAAAAATGAAAATTTCAAAAGTGCCCCAATTTCTGCTTTAAACTGTAGGTGCTATCCCAAAATGTATCACTAAGGTGACAGAAGTTGATTTCGGAGCATCATTTTTGAACAGAAGCTTCAATCGTTTTGTGGCATATGAGAAATTCCCTAAGCCCCGGACCTGTCGATTTTGGTCAAAAATGAAAATTTCAAAAGTGCCCCAATTTCTGCTTTAAACTTTAGGTGCTATCCCAAAATGTATCACTAAGGTGACAGAAGTTGATTTCGGAGCATCATATTTGAACAGGAGCTTCAACCGTTTTGTGTGCATATGAGAAATTCCCTAAGCCCCGGACCTGTCGATATTGGTCAAAAATGAAAATTTCAAAAGTGCTCCAATTTCTGCTTTAAACTGTAGGTGCTATCCCAAAATGTATCACTAAGGTGACAGAAGTTGATTTTGGAGCATCATTTTTGAACAGGAGCTTCAACCGTTTTGTGGCATATGAGAAATTCCCTAAGCCCCGGACCTGTCGATTTTGGTCAAAAATGAAAATTTCAAAAGTGCCCCAATTTCTGCTTTAAACTTAAGGTACTATCCCAAAATGTATCACTAAGGTGACAGAAGTTGATTTCAGAGCATCATTTTTGAACAGAAGCTTCAACCGTTTTGTGGCATATGAGAAATTCCCTAAGCCCCGGACCTGTCGATTTTGGTCAAAAATGAAAATTTCAAAAGTGCCCCAATTTCTGCTTTAAACTTTAGGTACTATCCCAAAATGTATCACTAAGGTGACAGAAGTTGATTTAGGAGCATCATTTGTGAACAGAAGCTTCAACCGTTTTGTGGCATATGAGAAAATCCCTAAGGCCCAGACCTGTCGATTTTGGTCAAAAATGAAAATTTCGAAAGTGCCCCAATTTCTGCTTTAAACTGTAGGTGCTATCCCAAAATGTATCACTAAGGTGACAGAAGTTGATTTCGGAGCATCATTTTTGAACAGAAGCTTCAATCGTTTTGTGGCATATGAGAAATTCCCTACGCCCCGGACCTGTCGATTTTGGTCAAAAATGAAAATTTCAAAAGTGCCCCAATTTCTGCTTTAAACTTTAGGTGCTATCCCAAAATGTATCACTAAGGTGACAGAAGTTGATTTCGGAGCATCATATTTGAACAGGAGCTTCAACCGTTTTGTGTGCATATGAGAAATTCCCTAAGCCCCGGACCTGTCGATATTGGTCAAAAATGAAAATTTCAAAAGTGCCCCAATTTCTGCTTTAAACTGTAGGTGCTATCCCAAAATGTATCACTAAGGTGACAGAAGTTGATTTCGGAGCATCATATTTGAACAGAAGCTTGAACCGTTTTGTGACATATGAGAAATTCCCTAAGCCCCGGACCTGTCGATTTTGGTCAAAAATGAAAATTTCAAAAGTGCCCCAATTTCTGCTTTAAACTTTAGGTGTTATCCCAAAATGTATCACTAAGGTGACAGAAGTTGATTTTGGAGCATCATTTTTGAACAGGAGCTTCAACCGTTTTGTGACATATGAGAAATTCCCTAAGCCCCGGACCTGTCGATTTTGGTCAAAAATGAAAATTTCAAAAGTGCCCCAATTTCTGCTTTAAACTTTAGGTGCTGTCCCAAAATGTATCACTAAGGTGACAGAAGTTGATTTCGGAGCATCATTGTTGAACAGGAGCTTCAACCGTTTTGTGGCATATGAGAAATTCCCTAAGCCCCGGACCTGTCGATTTTGGTCAAAAATGAAAATTTCAAAAGTGCCCCAATTTCTGCTTTAAACTTTAGGTGCTATCCCAAAATGTATCACTAAGGTGACAGATGTTGATTTCGGAGCATCATTTTTGAACAGGAGCTTCAACCGTTTTGTGTGCATATGAGAAATTCCCTAAGCCCCGGACCTGTCGATATTGGTCAAAAATGAAAATTTCAAAAGTGCCCCAATTTCTGCTTTAAACTGTAGGTGCTATCCCAAAATGTATCACTAAGGAGACAGAAGTTGATTTCGGAGCATCATTTGTGAACAGAAGCTTCAACCGTTTTGTGGCATATGAGAAAATCCCTAAGGCCCGGACCTGTCGATTTTGGTCAAAAATGAAAATTTCAAAAGTGCCCCAATTTCTGCTTTAAACTGTAGGTGCTATCCCAAAATGTATCACTAAGGTGACAGAAGTTGATTTCGGAGCATCATTTTTGAACAGAAGCTTCAATCGTTTTGTGGCATATGAGAAATTCCCTAAGCCCCGGACCTGTCGATTTTGGTCAAAAATGAAAATTTCAAAAGTGCCCCAATTTCTGCTTTAAACTTTAGGTGCTATCCCAAAATGTATCACTAAGGTGACAGAAGTTGATTTCGGAGCATCATATTTGAACAGGAGCTTCAACCGTTTTGTGTGCATATGAGAAATTCCCTAAGCCCCGGACCTGTCGATATTGGTCAAAAATGAAAATTTCAAAAGTGCCCCAATTTCTGC
Source organism: Pseudophryne corroboree (assembly GCF_028390025.1). Classification (NCBI taxonomy): domain Eukaryota; kingdom Metazoa; phylum Chordata; class Amphibia; order Anura; family Myobatrachidae; genus Pseudophryne; species Pseudophryne corroboree. The sequence continues at coordinate 81,004 of NW_026967848.1, read as the reverse complement.
TTTAAACTGTAGGTGCTATCCCAAAATGTATCACTAAGGTGACAGAAGTTGATTTTGGAGCATCATTTTTGAACAGGAGCTTCAACCGTTTTGTGGCATATGAGAAATTCCCTAAGCCCCGGACCTGTCGATTTTGGTCAAAAATGAAAATTTCAAAAGTGCCCCAATTTCTGCTTTAAACTTAAGGTACTATCCCAAAATGTATCACTAAGGTGACAGAAGTTGATTTCAGAGCATCATTTTTGAACAGAAGCTTCAACCGTTTTGTGGCATATGAGAAATTCCCTAAGCCCCGGACCTGTCGATTTTGGTCAAAAATGAAAATTTCAAAAGTGCCCCAATTTCTGCTTTAAACTTTAGGTACTATCCCAAAATGTATCACTAAGGTGACAGAAGTTGATTTAGGAGCATCATTTGTGAACAGAAGCTTCAACCGTTTTGTGGCATATGAGAAAATCCCTAAGGCCCAGACCTGTCGATTTTGGTCAAAAATGAAAATTTCGAAAGTGCCCCAATTTCTGCTTTAAACTGTAGGTGCTATCCCAAAATGTATCACTAAGGTGACAGAAGTTGATTTCGGAGCATCATTTGTGAACAGAAGCTTCAACCGTTTTGTGGCATATGAGAAAATCCCTAAGGCCCGGACCTGTCGATTTTGGTCAAAAATGAAAATTTCAAAAGTGCCCCAATTTCTGCTTTAAACTTTAGGTGCTATCCCAAAATGTATCACTAAGGTGACAGAAGTTGATTTCGGAGCATCATATTTGAACAGGAGCTTCAACCGTTTTGTGTGCATATGAGAAATTCCCTAAGCCCCGGACCTGTCGATATTGGTCAAAAATGAAAATTTCAAAAGTGCCCCAATTTCTGCTTTAAACTGTAGGTGCTATCCCAAAATGTATCACTAAGGTGACAGAAGTTGATTTCGGAGCATCATATTTGAACAGAAGCTTGAACCGTTTTGTGACATATGAGAAATTCCCTAAGCCCCGGACCTGTCGATTTTGGTCAAAAATGAAAATTTCAAAAGTGCCCCAATTTCTGCTTTAAACTTTAGGTGCTATCCCAAAATGTATCACTAAGGAGACAGAAGTTGATTTCGGAGCATCATTTGTGAACAGAAGCTTCAACCGTTTTGTGGCATATGAGAAAATCCCTAAGGCCCGGACCTGTCGATTTTGGTCAAAAATGAAAATTTCAAAAGTGCTCCAATTTCTGCTTTAAACTGTAGGTGCTATCCCAAAATGTATCACTAAGGTGACAGAAGTTGATTTTGGAGCATCATTTTTGAACAGGAGCTTCAACCGTTTTGTGGCATATGAGAAATTCCCTAAGCCCCGGACCTGTCGATTTTGGTCAAAAATGAAAATTTCAAAAGTGCCCCAATTTCTGCTTTAAACTTAAGGTACTATCCCAAAATGTATCACTAAGGTGACAGAAGTTGATTTCAGAGCATCATTTTTGAACAGAAGCTTCAACCGTTTTGTGGCATATGAGAAATTCCCTAAGCCCCGGACCTGTCGATTTTGGTCAAAAATGAAAATTTCAAAAGTGCCCCAATTTCTGCTTTAAACTTTAGGTACTATCCCAAAATGTATCACTAAGGTGACAGAAGTTGATTTAGGAGCATCATTTGTGAACAGAAGCTTCAACCGTTTTGTGGCATATGAGAAAATCCCTAAGGCCCAGACCTGTCGATTTTGGTCAAAAATGAAAATTTCGAAAGTGCCCCAATTTCTGCTTTAAACTGTAGGTGCTATCCCAAAATGTATCACTAAGGTGACAGAAGTTGATTTCGGAGCATCATTTTTGAACAGAAGCTTCAATCGTTTTGTGGCATATGAGAAATTCCCTACGCCCCGGACCTGTCGATTTTGGTCAAAAATGAAAATTTCAAAAGTGCCCCAATTTCTGCTTTAAACTTTAGGTGCTATCCCAAAATGTATCACTAAGGTGACAGAAGTTGATTTCGGAGCATCATATTTGAACAGGAGCTTCAACCGTTTTGTGTGCATATGAGAAATTCCCTAAGCCCCGGACCTGTCGATATTGGTCAAAAATGAAAATTTCAAAAGTGCCCCAATTTCTGCTTTAAACTGTAGGTGCTATCCCAAAATGTATCACTAAGGTGACAGAAGTTGATTTCGGAGCATCATATTTGAACAGAAGCTTGAACCGTTTTGTGACATATGAGAAATTCCCTAAGCCCCGGACCTGTCGATTTTGGTCAAAAATGAAAATTTCAAAAGTGCCCCAATTTCTGCTTTAAACTTTAGGTGTTATCCCAAAATGTATCACTAAGGTGACAGAAGTTGATTTTGGAGCATCATTTTTGAACAGGAGCTTCAACCGTTTTGTGACATATGAGAAATTCCCTAAGCCCCGGACCTGTCGATTTTGGTCAAAAATGAAAATTTCAAAAGTGCCCCAATTTCTGCTTTAAACTTTAGGTGCTGTCCCAAAATGTATCACTAAGGTGACAGAAGTTGATTTCGGAGCATCATTGTTGAACAGGAGCTTCAACCGTTTTGTGGCATATGAGAAATTCCCTAAGCCCCGGACCTGTCGATTTTGGTCAAAAATGAAAATTTCAAAAGTGCCCCAATTTCTGCTTTAAACTTTAGGTGCTATCCCAAAATGTATCACTAAGGTGACAGATGTTGATTTCGGAGCATCATTTTTGAACAGGAGCTTCAACCGTTTTGTGTGCATATGAGAAATTCCCTAAGCCCCGGACCTGTCGATATTGGTCAAAAATGAAAATTTCAAAAGTGCCCCAATTTCTGCTTTAAACTGTAGGTGCTATCCCAAAATGTATCACTAAGGAGACAGAAGTTGATTTCGGAGCATCATTTGTGAACAGAAGCTTCAACCGTTTTGTGGCATATGAGAAAATCCCTAAGGCCCGGACCTGTCGATTTTGGTCAAAAATGAAAATTTCAAAAGTGCCCCAATTTCTGCTTTAAACTGTAGGTGCTATCCCAAAATGTATCACTAAGGTGACAGAAGTTGATTTCGGAGCATCATTTTTGAACAGAAGCTTCAATCGTTTTGTGGCATATGAGAAATTCCCTAAGCCCCGGACCTGTCGATTTTGGTCAAAAATGAAAATTTCAAAAGTGCCCCAATTTCTGCTTTAAACTTTAGGTGCTATCCCAAAATGTATCACTAAGGTGACAGAAGTTGATTTCGGAGCATCATATTTGAACAGGAGCTTCAACCGTTTTGTGTGCATATGAGAAATTCCCTAAGCCCCGGACCTGTCGATATTGGTCAAAAATGAAAATTTCAAAAGTGCCCCAATTTCTGCTTTAAACTGTAGGTGCTATCCCAAAATGTATCACTAAGGTGACAGAAGTTGATTTTGGAGCATCATTTTTGAACAGGAGCTTCAACCGTTTTGTGGCATATGAGAAATTCCCTAAGCCCCGGACCTGTCGATTTTGGTCAAAAATGAAAATTTCAAAAGTGCCCCAATTTCTGCTTTAAACTTAAGGTACTATCCCAAAATGTATCACTAAGGTGACAGAAGTTGATTTCAGAGCATCATTTTTGAACAGAAGCTTCAACCGTTTTGTGGCATATGAGAAATTCCCTAAGCCCCGGACCTGTCGATTTTGGTCAAAAATGAAAATTTCAAAAGTGCCCCAATTTCTGCTTTAAACTTTAGGTACTATCCCAAAATGTATCACTAAGGTGACAGAAGTTGATTTAGGAGCATCATTTGTGAACAGAAGCTTCAACCGTTTTGTGGCATATGAGAAAATCCCTAAGGCCCAGACCTGTCGATTTTGGTCAAAAATGAAAATTTCGAAAGTGCCCCAATTTCTGCTTTAAACTGTAGGTGCTATCCCAAAATGTATCACTAAGGTGACAGAAGTTGATTTCGGAGCATCATTTGTGAACAGAAGCTTCAACCGTTTTGTGGCATATGAGAAAATCCCTAAGGCCCGGACCTGTCGATTTTGGTCAAAAATGAAAATTTCAAAAGTGCCCCAATTTCTGCTTTAAACTTTAGGTGCTATCCCAAAATGTATCACTAAGGTGACAGAAGTTGATTTCGGAGCATCATATTTGAACAGGAGCTTCAACCGTTTTGTGTGCATATGAGAAATTCCCTAAGCCCCGGACCTGTCGATATTGGTCAAAAATGAAAATTTCAAAAGTGCCCCAATTTCTGCTTTAAACTGTAGGTGCTATCCCAAAATGTATCACTAAGGTGACAGAAGTTGATTTCGGAGCATCATATTTGAACAGAAGCTTGAACCGTTTTGTGACATATGAGAAATTCCCTAAGCCCCGGACCTGTCGATTTTGGTCAAAAATGAAAATTTCAAAAGTGCCCCAATTTCTGCTTTAAACTTTAGGTGCTATCCCAAAATGTATCACTAAGGTGACAGATGTTGATTTCGGAGCATCATTTTTGAACAGGAGCTTCAACCGTTTTGTGTGCATATGAGAAATTCCCTAAGCCCCGGACCTGTCGATATTGGTCAAAAATGAAAATTTCAAAAGTGCCCCAATTTCTGCTTTAAACTGTAGGTGCTATCCCAAAATGTATCACTAAGGAGACAGAAGTTGATTTCGGAGCATCATTTGTGAACAGAAGCTTCAACCGTTTTGTGGCATATGAGAAAATCCCTAAGGCCCGGACCTGTCGATTTTGGTCAAAAATGAAAATTTCAAAAGTGCCCCAATTTCTGCTTTAAACTGTAGGTGCTATCCCAAAATGTATCACTAAGGTGACAGAAGTTGATTTCAGAGCATCATTTTTGAACAGAAGCTTCAACCGTTTTGTGGCATATGAGAAATTCCCTAAGCCCCGGACCTGTCGATTTTGGTCAAAAATGAAAATTTCAAAAGTGCCCCAATTTCTGCTTTAAACTTTAGGTACTATCCCAAAATGTATCACTAAGGTGACAGAAGTTGATTTAGGAGCATCATTTGTGAACAGAAGCTTCAACCGTTTTGTGTGCATATGAGAAATTCCCTAAGCCCCGGACCTGTCGATATTGGTCAAAAATGAAAATTTCAAAAGTGCCCCAATTTCTGCTTTAAACTTTAGGTGCTATCCCAAAATGTATCACTAAGGTGACAGAAGTTGATTTCGGAGCATCATATTTGAACAGGAGCTTCAACCGTTTTGTGTGCATATGAGAAATTCCCTAAGCCCCGGACCTGTCGATATTGGTCAAAAATGAAAATTTCAAAAGTGCCCCAATTTCTGCTTTAAACTGTAGGTGCTATCCCAAAATGTATCACTAAGGTGACAGAAGTTGATTTCGGAGCATCATATTTGAACAGAAGCTTGAACCGTTTTGTGACATATGAGAAATTCCCTAAGCCCCGGACCTGTCGATTTTGGTCAAAAATGAAAATTTCAAAAGTGCCCCAATTTCTGCTTTAAACTTTAGGTGCTATCCCAAAATGTATCACTAAGGTGACAGATGTTGATTTCGGAGCATCATTTTTGAACAGGAGCTTCAACCGTTTTGTGTGCATATGAGAAATTCCCTAAGCCCCGGACCTGTCGATATTGGTCAAAAATGAAAATTTCAAAAGTGCCCCAATTTCTGCTTTAAACTGTAGGTGCTATCCCAAAATGTATCACTAAGGAGACAGAAGTTGATTTCGGAGCATCATTTGTGAACAGAAGCTTCAACCGTTTTGTGGCATATGAGAAAATCCCTAAGGCCCGGACCTGTCGATTTTGGTCAAAAATGAAAATTTCAAAAGTGCCCCAATTTCTGCTTTAAACTGTAGGTGCTATCCCAAAATGTATCACTAAGGAGACAGAAGTTGATTTCGGAGCATCATTTGTGAACAGAAGCTTCAACCGTTTTGTGGCATATGAGAAAATCCCTAAGGCCCGGACCTGTCGATTTTGGTCAAAAATGAAAATTTCAAAAGTGCCCCAATTTCTGCTTTAAACTGTAGGTGCTATCCCAAAATGTATCACTAAGGTGACAGAAGTTGATTTCGGAGCATCATTTTTGAACAGAAGCTTCAATCGTTTTGTGGCATATGAGAAATTCCCTAAGCCCCGGACCTGTCGATTTTGGTCAAAAATGAAAATTTCAAAAGTGCCCCAATTTCTGCTTTAAACTTTAGGTGCTATCCCAAAATGTATCACTAAGGTGACAGAAGTTGATTTCGGAGCATCATATTTGAACAGGAGCTTCAACCGTTTTGTGTGCATATGAGAAATTCCCTAAGCCCCGGACCTGTCGATATTGGTCAAAAATGAAAATTTCAAAAGTGCCCCAATTTCTGCTTTAAACTGTAGGTGCTATCCCAAAATGTATCACTAAGGTGACAGAAGTTGATTTTGGAGCATCATTTTTGAACAGGAGCTTCAACCGTTTTGTGGCATATGAGAAATTCCCTAAGCCCCGGACCTGTCGATTTTGGTCAAAAATGAAAATTTCAAAAGTGCCCCAATTTCTGCTTTAAACTTAAGGTACTATCCCAAAATGTATCACTAAGGTGACAGAAGTTGATTTCAGAGCATCATTTTTGAACAGAAGCTTCAACCGTTTTGTGGCATATGAGAAATTCCCTAAGCCCCGGACCTGTCGATTTTGGTCAAAAATGAAAATTTCAAAAGTGCCCCAATTTCTGCTTTAAACTTTAGGTACTATCCCAAAATGTATCACTAAGGTGACAGAAGTTGATTTAGGAGCATCATTTGTGAACAGAAGCTTCAACCGTTTTGTGGCATATGAGAAAATCCCTAAGGCCCAGACCTGTCGATTTTGGTCAAAAATGAAAATTTCGAAAGTGCCCCAATTTCTGCTTTAAACTGTAGGTGCTATCCCAAAATGTATCACTAAGGTGACAGAAGTTGATTTCGGAGCATCATTTGTGAACAGAAGCTTCAACCGTTTTGTGGCATATGAGAAAATCCCTAAGGCCCGGACCTGTCGATTTTGGTCAAAAATGAAAATTTCAAAAGTGCCCCAATTTCTGCTTTAAACTTTAGGTGCTATCCCAAAATGTATCACTAAGGTGACAGAAGTTGATTTCGGAGCATCATATTTGAACAGGAGCTTCAACCGTTTTGTGTGCATATGAGAAATTCCCTAAGCCCCGGACCTGTCGATATTGGTCAAAAATGAAAATTTCAAAAGTGCCCCAATTTCTGCTTTAAACTGTAGGTGCTATCCCAAAATGTATCACTAAGGTGACAGAAGTTGATTTCGGAGCATCATATTTGAACAGAAGCTTGAACCGTTTTGTGACATATGAGAAATTCCCTAAGCCCCGGACCTGTCGATTTTGGTCAAAAATGAAAATTTCAAAAGTGCCCCAATTTCTGCTTTAAACTTTAGGTGCTATCCCAAAATGTATCACTAAGGTGACAGATGTTGATTTCGGAGCATCATTTTTGAACAGGAGCTTCAACCGTTTTGTGTGCATATGAGAAATTCCCTAAGCCCCGGACCTGTCGATATTGGTCAAAAATGAAAATTTCAAAAGTGCCCCAATTTCTGCTTTAAACTGTAGGTGCTATCCCAAAATGTATCACTAAGGAGACAGAAGTTGATTTCGGAGCATCATTTGTGAACAGAAGCTTCAACCGTTTTGTGGCATATGAGAAAATCCCTAAGGCCCGGACCTGTCGATTTTGGTCAAAAATGAAAATTTCAAAAGTGCCCCAATTTCTGCTTTAAACTGTAGGTGCTATCCCAAAATGTATCACTAAGGTGACAGAAGTTGATTTCAGAGCATCATTTTTGAACAGAAGCTTCAACCGTTTTGTGGCATATGAGAAATTCCCTAAGCCCCGGACCTGTCGATTTTGGTCAAAAATGAAAATTTCAAAAGTGCCCCAATTTCTGCTTTAAACTTTAGGTACTATCCCAAAATGTATCACTAAGGTGACAGAAGTTGATTTAGGAGCATCATTTGTGAACAGAAGCTTCAACCGTTTTGTGTGCATATGAGAAATTCCCTAAGCCCCGGACCTGTCGATATTGGTCAAAAATGAAAATTTCAAAAGTGCCCCAATTTCTGCTTTAAACTGTAGGTGCTATCCCAAAATGTATCACTAAGGTGACAGAAGTTGATTTCGGAGCATCATTTTTGAACAGAAGCTTCAATCGTTTTGTGGCATATGAGAAATTCCCTAAGCCCCGGACCTGTCGATTTTGGTCAAAAATGAAAATTTCAAAAGTGCCCCAATTTCTGCTTTAAACTTTAGGTGCTATCCCAAAATGTATCACTAAGGTGACAGAAGTTGATTTCGGAGCATCATATTTGAACAGGAGCTTCAACCGTTTTGTGTGCATATGAGAAATTCCCTAAGCCCCGGACCTGTCGATATTGGTCAAAAATGAAAATTTCAAAAGTGCCCCAATTTCTGCTTTAAACTGTAGGTGCTATCCCAAAATGTATCACTAAGGTGACAGAAGTTGATTTTGGAGCATCATTTTTGAACAGGAGCTTCAACCGTTTTGTGGCATATGAGAAATTCCCTAAGCCCCGGACCTGTCGATTTTGGTCAAAAATGAAAATTTCAAAAGTGCCCCAATTTCTGCTTTAAACTTAAGGTACTATCCCAAAATGTATCACTAAGGTGACAGAAGTTGATTTCAGAGCATCATTTTTGAACAGAAGCTTCAACCGTTTTGTGGCATATGAGAAATTCCCTAAGCCCCGGACCTGTCGATTTTGGTCAAAAATGAAAATTTCAAAAGTGCCCCAATTTCTGCTTTAAACTTTAGGTACTATCCCAAAATGTATCACTAAGGTGACAGAAGTTGATTTAGGAGCATCATTTGTGAACAGAAGCTTCAACCGTTTTGTGGCATATGAGAAAATCCCTAAGGCCCAGACCTGTCGATTTTGGTCAAAAATGAAAATTTCGAAAGTGCCCCAATTTCTGCTTTAAACTGTAGGTGCTATCCCAAAATGTATCACTAAGGTGACAGAAGTTGATTTCGGAGCATCATTTGTGAACAGAAGCTTCAACCGTTTTGTGGCATATGAGAAAATCCCTAAGGCCCGGACCTGTCGATTTTGGTCAAAAATGAAAATTTCAAAAGTGCCCCAATTTCTGCTTTAAACTTTAGGTGCTATCCCAAAATGTATCACTAAGGTGACAGAAGTTGATTTCGGAGCATCATATTTGAACAGGAGCTTCAACCGTTTTGTGTGCATATGAGAAATTCCCTAAGCCCCGGACCTGTCGATATTGGTCAAAAATGAAAATTTCAAAAGTGCCCCAATTTCTGCTTTAAACTGTAGGTGCTATCCCAAAATGTATCACTAAGGTGACAGAAGTTGATTTCGGAGCATCATTTGTGAACAGAAGCTTCAACCGTTTTGTAGCATATGAGAAAATCCCTAAGGCCCGGACCTGTCGATTTTGGTCAAAAATGAAAATTTCAAAAGTGCCCCAATTTCTGCTTTAAACTTTAGGTGCTATCCCAAAATGTATCACTAAGGTGACAGAAGTTGATTTCGGAGCATCATATTTGAACAGGAGCTTCAACCGTTTTGTGTGCATATGAGAAATTCCCTAAGCCCCGGACCTGTCGATATTGGTCAAAAATGAAAATTTCAAACGTGCCCCAATTTCTGCTTTAAACTGTAGTTGCTATCCCAAAATGTATCACTAAGGTGACAGAAGTTGATTTCGGAGCATCATATTTGAACAGAAGCTTGAACCGTTTTGTGACATATGAGAAATTCCCTAAGCCCCGGACCTGTCGATTTTGGTCAAAAATGAAAATTTCAAAAGTGCCCCAATTTCTGCTTTAAACTTTAGGTGCTATCCCAAAATGTATCACTAAGGTGACAGAAGTTGATTTTGGAGCATCATTTTTGAACAGGAGCTTCAACCGTTTTGTGACATATGAGAAATTCCCTAAGCCCCGGACCTGTCGATTTTGGTCAAAAATGAAAATTTCAAAAGTGCCCCAATTTCTGCTTTAAACTTTAGGTGCTATCCCAAAATGTATCACTAAGGTGACAGAAGTTGATTTCGGAGCATCATTTTTGAACAGGAGCTTCAACCGTTTTGTGGCATATGAGAAATTCCCTAAGCCCCGGACCTGTCGATTTTGGTCAAAAATGAAAATTTCAAAAGTGCCCCAATTTCTGCTTTAAACTTTAGGTGCTGTCCCAAAATGTATCACTAAGGTGACAGAAGTTGATTTTGGAGCATCATTTTTGAACAGGAGCTTCAACCGTTTTGTGTGCATATGAGAAATTCCCTAAGCCCCGGACCTGTCGATTTTGGTCAAAAATGAAAATTTCAAAAGTGCCCCAATTTCTGCTTTAAACTTTAGGTGCTATCCCAAAATGTATCACTAAGGTGACAGATGTTGATTTCGGAGCATCATTTTTGAACAGGAGCTTCAACCGTTTTGTGTGCATATGAGAAATTCCCTAAGCAACGGACCTGTCGATATTGGTCAAAAATGAAAATTTCAAAAGTGCCCCAATTTCTGCTTTAAACTGTAGGTGCTATCCCAAAATGTATCACTAAGGAGACAGAAGTTGATTTCGGAGCATCATTTGTGAACAGAAGCTTCAACCGTTTTGTGGCATATGAGAAAATCCCTAAGGCCCGGACCTGTCGATTTTGGTCAAAAATGAAAATTTCAAAAGTGCCCCAATTTCTGCTTTAAACTTTAGGTGCTATCCCAAAATGTATCACTAAGGTGACAGAAGTTGATTTCGGAGCATCATATTTGAACAGGAGCTTCAACCGTTTTGTGTGCATATGAGAAATTCCCTAAGCCCCGGACCTGTCGATATTGGTCAAAAATGAAAATTTCAAAAGTGCCCCAATTTCTGCTTTAAACTGTAGTTGCTATCCCAAAATGTATCACTAAGGTGACAGAAGTTGATTTCGGAGCATCATATTTGAACAGAAGCTTGAACCGTTTTGTGACATATGAGAAATTCCCTAAGCCCCGGACCTGTCGATTTTGGTCAAAAATGAAAATTTCAAAAGTGCCCCAATTTCTGCTTTAAACTTTAGGTGCTATCCCAAAATGTATCACTAAGGTGACAGAAGTTGATTTTGGAGCATCATTTTTGAACAGGAGCTTCAACCGTTTTGTGACATATGAGAAATTCCCTAAGCCCCGGACCTGTCGATTTTGGTCAAAAATGAAAATTTCAAAAGTGCCCCAATTTCTGCTTTAAACTTTAGGTGCTATCCCAAAATGTATCACTAAGGTGACAGAAGTTGATTTCGGAGCATCATATTTGAACAGGAGCTTCAACCGTTTTGTGTGCATATGAGAAATTCCCTAAGCCCCGGACCTGTCGATATTGGTCAAAAATGAAAATTTCAAACGTGCCCCAATTTCTGCTTTAAACTGTAGTTGCTATCCCAAAATGTATCACTAAGGTGACAGAAGTTGATTTCGGAGCATCATATTTGAACAGAAGCTTGAACCGTTTTGTGACATATGAGAAATTCCCTAAGCCCCGGACCTGTCGATTTTGGTCAAAAATGAAAATTTCAAAAGTGCCCCAATTTCTGCTTTAAACTTTAGGTGCTATCCCAAAATGTATCACTAAGGTGACAGAAGTTGATTTCGGAGCATCATTTTTGAACAGGAGCTTCAACCGTTTTGTGGCATATGAGAAATTCCCTAAGCCCCGGACCTGTCGATTTTGGTCAAAAATGAAAATTTCAAAAGTGCCCCAATTTCTGCTTTAAACTTTAGGTGCTATCCCAAAATGTATCACTAAGGTGACAGATGTTGATTTCGGAGCATCATTTTTGAACAGGAGCTTCAACCGTTTTGTGTGCATATGAGAAATTCCCTAAGCAACGGACCTGTCGATATTGGTCAAAAATGAAAATTTCAAAAGTGCCCCAATTTCTGCTTTAAACTGTAGGTGCTATCCCAAAATGTATCACTAAGGAGACAGAAGTTGATTTCGGAGCATCATTTGTGAACAGAAGCTTCAACCGTTTTGTGGCATATGAGAAAATCCCTAAGGCCCGGACCTGTCGATTTTGGTCAAAAATGAAAATTTCAAAAGTGCCCCAATTTCTGCTTTAAACTTTAGGTGCTATCCCAAAATGTATCACTAAGGTGAGAGAAGTTGATTTCGGAGCATCATATTTGAACAGGAGCTTCAACCGTTTTGTGTGCATATGAGAAATTCCCTAAGCCCCGGACCTGTCGATATTGGTCAAAAATGAAAATTTCAAAAGTGCCCCAATTTCTGCTTTAAACTGTAGTTGCTATCCCAAAATGTATCACTAAGGTGACAGAAGTTGATTTCGGAGCATCATATTTGAACAGAAGCTTGAACCGTTTTGTGACATATGAGAAATTCCCTAAGCCCCGGACCTGTCGATTTTGGTCAAAAATGAAAATTTCAAAAGTGCCCCAATTTCTGCTTTAAACTTTAGGTGCTATCCCAAAATGTATCACTAAGGTGACAGAAGTTGATTTTGGAGCATCATTTTTGAACAGGAGCTTCAACCGTTTTGTGACATATGAGAAATTCCCTAAGCCCCGGACCTGTCGATTTTGGTCAAAAATGAAAATTTCAAAAGTGCCCCAATTTCTGCTTTAAACTTTAGGTGCTATCCCAAAATGTATCACTAAGGTGACAGAAGTTGATTTCGGAGCATCATTTTTGAACAGGAGCTTCAACCGTTTTGTGGCATATGAGAAATTCCCTAAGCCCCGGACCTGTCGATTTTGGTCAAAAATGAAAATTTCAAAAGTGCCCCAATTTCTGCTTTAAACTTTAGGTGCTATCCCAAAATGTATCACTAAGGTGACAGATGTTGATTTCGGAGCATCATTTTTGAACAGGAGCTTCAACCGTTTTGTGTGCATATGAGAAATTCCCTAAGCAACGGACCTGTCGATATTGGTCAAAAATGAAAATTTCAAAAGTGCCCCAATTTCTGCTTTAAACTGTAGGTGCTATCCCAAAATGTATCACTAAGGAGACAGAAGTTGATTTCGGAGCATCATTTGTGAACAGAAGCTTCAACCGTTTTGTGGCATATGAGAAAATCCCTAAGGCCCGGACCTGTCGATTTTGGTCAAAAATGAAAATTTCAAAAGTGCCCCAATTTCTGCTTTAAACTGTAGGTGCTATCCCAAAATGTATCACTAAGGTGACAGAAGTTGATTTCGGAGCATCATTTTTGAACAGAAGCTTCAATCGTTTTGTGGCATATGAGAAATTCCCTAAGCCCCGGACCTGTCGATTTTGGTCAAAAATGAAAATTTCAAAAGTGCCCCAATTTCTGCTTTAAACTTTAGGTGCTATCCCAAAATGTATCACTAAGGTGACAGAAGTTGATTTCGGAGCATCATATTTGAACAGGAGCTTCAACCGTTTTGTGTGCATATGAGAAATTCCCTAAGCCCCGGACCTGTCGATATTGGTCAAAAATGAAAATTTCAAAAGTGCCCCAATTTCTGCTTTAAACTGTAGGTGCTATCCCAAAATGTATCACTAAGGTGACAGAAGTTGATTTTGGAGCATCATTTTTGAACAGGAGCTTCAACCGTTTTGTGGCATATGAGAAATTCCCTAAGCCCCAGACCTGTCGATTTTGGTCAAAAATGAAAATTTCAAAAGTGCCCCAATTTCTGCTTTAAACTGTAGGTGCTATCCCAAAATGTATCACTAAGGTGACAGAAGTTGATTTCAGAGCATCATTTTTTAACAGAAGCTTCAACCGTTTTGTGGCATATGAGAAATTCCCTAAGCCCCGGACCTGTCGATTTTGGTCAAAAATGAAAATTTCAAAAGTGCCCCAATTTCTGCTTTAAACTTTAGGTACTATCCCAAAATGTATCACTAAGGTGACAGAAGTTGATTTAGGAGCATCATTTGTGAACAGAAGCTTCAACCGTTTTGTGGCATATGAGAAAATCCCTAAGGCCCAGACCTGTCGATTTTGGTCAAAAATGAAAATTTCGAAAGTGCCCCAATTTCTGCTTTAAACTGTAGGTGCTATCCCAAAATGTATCACTAAGGTGACAGAAGTTGATTTCGGAGCATCATTTGTGAACAGAAGCTTCAACCGTTTTGTGGCATATGAGAAAATCCCTAAGGCCCGGACCTGTCGATTTTGGTCAAAAATGAAAATTTCAAAAGTGCCCCAATTTCTGCTTTAAACTTTAGGTGCTATCCCAAAATGTATCACTAAGGTGACAGAAGTTGATTTCGGAGCATCATTTTTGAACAGGAGCTTCAACCGTTTTGTGGCATATGAGAAATTCCCTAAGCCCCAGACGTGTCGATTTTGGTCAAAAATGAAAATTTCAAAAGTGCCCCAATTTCTGCTTTAAACTGTAGGTGCTATCCCAAAATGTATCACTAAGGTGACAGAAGTTGATTTCAGAGCATCATTTTTTAACAGAAGCTTCAACCGTTTTGTGGCATATGAGAAATTCCCTAAGCCCCGGACCTGTCGATTTTGGTCAAAAATGAAAATTTCAAAAGTGCCCCAATTTCTGCTTTAAACTTTAGGTACTATCCCAAAATGTATCACTAAGGTGACAGAAGTTGATTTAGGAGCATCATTTGTGAACAGAAGCTTCAACCGTTTTGTGGCATATGAGAAAATCCCTAAGGCCCAGACCTGTCGATTTTGGTCAAAAATGAAAATTTCGAAAGTGCCCCAATTTCTGCTTTAAACTGTAGGTGCTATCCCAAAATGTATCACTAAGGTGACAGAAGTTGATTTCGGAGCATCATTTGTGAACAGAAGCTTCAACCGTTTTGTGGCATATGAGAAAATCCCTAAGGCCCGGACCTGTCGATTTTGGTCAAAAATGAAAATTTCAAAAGTGCCCCAATTTCTGCTTTAAACTTTAGGTGCTATCCCAAAATGTATCACTAAGGTGACAGAAGTTGATTTCGGAGCATCATATTTGAACAGGAGCTTCAACCGTTTTGTGTGCATATGAGAAATTCCCTAAGCCCCGGACCTGTCGATATTGGTCAAAAATGAACATTTCAAAAGTGCCCCAATTTCTGCTTTAAACTGTAGGTGCTATCCCAAAATGTATCACTAAGGTGACAGAAGTTGATTTCGGAGCATCATATTTGAACAGAAGCTTGAACCGTTTTGTGACATATGAGAAATTCCCTAAGCCCCGGACCTGTCGATTTTGGTCAAAAATGAAAATTTCAAAAGTGCCCCAATTTCTGCTTTAAACTTTAGGTGCTATCCCAAAATGTATCACTAAGGTGACAGAAGTTGATTTTGGAGCATCATTTTTGAACAGGAGCTTCAACCGTTTTGTGACATATGAGAAATTCCCTAAGCCCCGGACCTGTCGATTTTGGTCAAAAATGAAAATTTCAAAAGTGCCCCAATTTCTGCTTTAAACTTTAGGTACTATCCCAAAATGTATCACTAAGGTGACAGAAGTTGATTTAGGAGCATCATTTGTGAACAGAAGCTTCAACCGTTTTGTGGCATATGAGAAAATCCCTAAGGCCCAGACCTGTCGATTTTGGTCAAAAATGAAAATTTCGAAAGTGCCCCAATTTCTGCTTTAAACTGTAGGTGCTATCCCAAAATGTATCACTAAGGTGACAGAAGTTGATTTCGGAGCATCATTTGTGAACAGAAGCTTCAACCGTTTTGTGGCATATGAGAAAATCCCTAAGGCCCGGACCTGTCGATTTTGGTCAAAAATTAAAATTTCAAAAGTGCCCCAATTTCTGCTTTAAACTTTAGGTGCTATCCCAAAATGTATCACTAAGGTGACAGAAGTTGATTTCGGAGCATCATATTTGAACAGGAGCTTCAACCGTTTTGTGTGCATATGAGAAATTCCCTAAGCCCCGGACCTGTCGATATTGGTCAAAAATGAAAATTTCAAAAGTGCCCCAATTTCTGCTTTAAACTGTAGGTGCTATCCCAAAATGTATCACTAAGGTGACAGAAGTTGATTTCGGAGCATCATATTTGAACAGAAGCTTGAACCGTTTTGTGGCATATGAGAAATTCCCTAAGCCCCGGACCTGTCGATTTTGGTCAAAAATGAAAATTTCAAAAGTGCCCCAATTTCTGCTTTAAACTTTAGGTGCTATCCCAAAATGTATCACTAAGGTGACAGAAGTTGATTTTGGAGCATCATTTTTGAACAGGAGCTTCAACCGTTTTGTGACATATGAGAAATTCCCTAAGCCCCGGACCTGTCGATTTTGGTCAAAAATGAAAATTTCAAAAGTGCCCCAATTTCTGCTTTAAACTTTAGGTGCTATCCCAAAATGTATCACTAAGGTGACAGAAGTTGATTTCGGAGCATCATTTTTGAACAGGAGCTTCAACCGTTTTGTGGCATATGAGAAATTCCCTAAGCCCCGGACCTGTCGATTTTGGTCAAAAATGAAAATTTCAAAAGTGCCCCAATTTCTGCTTTAAACTTTAGGTGCTGTCCCAAAATGTATCACTAAGGTGACAGAAGTTGATTTCGGAGCATCATTGTTGAACAGGAGCTTCAACCGTTTTGTGGCATATGAGAAATTCCCTAAGCCCCGGACCTGTCGATTTTGGTCAAAAATGAAAATTTCAAAAGTGCCCCAATTTCTGCTTTAAACTTTAGGTGCTATCCCAAAATGTATCACTAAGGTGACAGAAGTTGATTTCGGAGCATCATTTTTGAACAGGAGCTTCAACCGTTTTGTGTGCATATGAGAAATTCCCTAAGCCCCGGACCTGTCGATATTGGTCAAAAATGAAAATTTCAAAAGTGCCCCAATTTCTGCTTTAAACTGTAGGTGCTATCCCAAAATGTATCACTAAGGTGACAGAAGTTGATTTCGGAGCATCATTTGTGAACAGAAGCTTCAACCGTTTTGTGGCATATGAGAAAATCCCTAAGGCCCGGACCTGTCGATTTTGGTCAAAAATGAAAATTTCAAAAGTGCCCCAATTTCTGCTTTAAACTGTAGGTGCTATCCCAAAATGTATCACTAAGGTGACAGAAGTTGATTTCGGAGCATCATTTTTGAACAGAAGCTTCAATCGTTTTGTGGCATATGAGAAATTCCCTAAGCCCCGGACCTGTCGATTTTGGTCAAAAATGAAAATTTCAAAAGTGCCCCAATTTCTGCTTTAAACTTTAGGTGCTATCCCAAAATGTATCACTAAGGTGACAGAAATTGATTTCGGAGCATCATATTTGAACAGGACCTTCAACCGTTTTGTGTGCATATGAGAAATTCCCTAAGCCCCGGACCTGTCGATATTGGTCAAAAATGAAAATTTCAAAAATTCCCCAATTTCTGCTTTAAACTGTAGGTGCTATCCCAAAATGTATCACTAAGGTGACAGAAGTTGATTTTGGAGCATCATTTTTGAACAGGAGCTTCAACTGTTTTGTGGCATATGAGAAATTCCCTAAGCCCCGGACCTGTCGATTTTGGTCAAAAATGAAAATTTCAAAAGTGCCCCAATTTCTGCTTTAAACTTTAGGTGCTATCCCAAAATGTATCACTAAGGTGACAGAAGTTGATTTCAGAGCATCAATTTTGAACAGAAGCTTCAACCGTTTTGTGGCATATGAGAAATTCCCTAAGCCCCGGACCTGTCGATTTTGGTCAAAAATGAAAATTTCAAAAGTGCCCCAATTTCTGCTTTAAACTTTAGGTGCTATCCCAAAATGTATCACTAAGGAGACAGAAGTTGATTTCGGAGCATCATTTGTGAACAGAAGCTTCAACCGTTTTGTGGCATATGAGAAAATCCCTAAGGCCCGGACCTGTCGATTTTGGTCAAAAATGAAAATTTCAAAAGTGCCCCAATTTCTGCTTTAAACTGTAGGTGCTATCCCAAAATGTATCACTAAGGTGACAGAAGTTGATTTCGGAGCATCATTTTTGAACAGAAGCTTCAATCGTTTTGTGGCATATGAGAAATTCCCTATGCCCCGGACCTGTCGATTTTGGTCAAAAATGAAAATTTCAAAAGTGCCCCAATTTCTGCTTTAAACTTTAGGTACTATCCCAAAATGTATCACTAAGGTGACAGAAGTTGATTTAGGAGCATCATTTGTGAACAGAAGCTTCAACCGTTTTGTGGCATATGAGAAAATCCCTAAGGCCCAGACCTGTCGATTTTGGTCAAAAATGAAAATTTCGAAAGTGCCCCAATTTCTGCTTTAAACTGTAGGTGCTATCCCAAAATGTATCACTAAGGTGACAGAAGTTGATTTCGGAGCATAATTTGTGAACAGAAGCTTCAACCGTTTTGTGGCATATGAGAAAATCCCTAAGGCCCGGACCTGTCGATTTTGGTCAAAAATGAAAATTTCAAAAGTGCCCCAATTTCTGCTTTAAACTGTAGGTGCTATCCCAAAATGTATCACTAAGGTGACAGAAGTTGATTTCGGAGCATCATATTTGAACAGGAGCTTCAACCGTTTTGTGTGCATATGAGAAATTCCCTAAGCCCCGGACCTGTCAATATTGGTCAAAAATGAAAATTTCAAAAGTGCCCCAATTTCTGCTTTAAACTGTAGGTGCTATCCCAAAATGTATCACTAAGGTGACAGAAGTTGATTTCGGAGCATCATTTGTGAACAGAAGCTTCAACCGTTTTGTAGCATATGAGAAAATCCCTAAGGCCCGGACCTGTCGATTTTGGTCAAAAATGAAAATTTCAAAAGTGCCCCAATTTCTGCTTTAAACTTTAGGTGCTATCCCAAAATGTATCACTAAGGTGACAGAAGTTGATTTCGGAGCATCATATTTGAACAGGAGCTTCAACCGTTTTGTGTGCATATGAGAAATTCCCTAAGCCCCGGACCTGTCGATATTGGTCAAAAATGAAAATTTCAAAAGTGCCCCAATTTCTGCTTTAAACTGTAGGTGCTATCCCAAAATGTATCACTAAGGTGACAGAAGTTGATTTCGGAGCATCATATTTGAACAGAAGCTTGAACCGTTTTGTGACATATGAGAAATTCCCTAAGCCCCAGACCTGTCGATTTTGGTCAAAAATGAAAATTTCAAAAGTGCCCCAATTTCTGCTTTAAACTTTAGGTGCTATCCCAAAATGTATCACTAAGGTGACAGAAGTTGATTTTGGAGCATCATTTTTGAACAGGAGCTTCAACCATTTTGTGACATATGAGAAATTCCCTAAGCCCCGGACCTGTCGATTTTGGTCAAAAATGAAAATTTCAAAAGTGCCCCAATTTCTGCTTTAAACTTTAGGTGCTATCCCAAAATGTATCACTAAGGTGACAGAAGTTGATTTCGGAGCATCATTTTTGAACAGGAGCTTCAACCGTTTTGTGGCATATGAGAAATTCCCTAAGCCCCGGACCTGTCGATTTTGGTCAAAAATGAAAATTTCAAAAGTGCCCCAATTTCTGCTTTAAACTTTAGGTGCTGTCCCAAAATGTATCACTAAGGTGACAGAAGTTGATTTCGGAGCATCATTTGTGAACAGAAGCTTCAACCGTTTTGTGGCATATGAGAAAATCCCTAAGGCCCGGACCTGTCGATTTTGGTCAAAAATGAAAATTTCAAAAGTGCCCCAATTTCTGCTTTAAACTGTAGGTGCTATCCCAAAATGTATCACTAAGGTGACAGAAGTTGATTTCGGAGCATCATTTTTGAACAGGAGCTTCAACCATTTTGTGTGCATATGAGAAATTCCCTAAGCCCCGGACCTGTCGATATTGGTCAAAAATGAAAATTTCAAAAGTGCCCCAATTTCTGCTTTAAACTGTAGGTGCTATCCCAAAATGTATCACTAAGGTGACAGAAGTTGATTTCGGAGCATCATTTGTGAACAGAAGCTTCAACCGTTTTGTGGCATATGAGAAAATCCCTAAGGCCCGGACCTGTCGATTTTGGTCAAAAATGAAAATTTCAAAAGTGCCCCAATTTCTGCTTTAAACTGTAGGTGCTATCCCAAAATGTATCACTAAGGTGACAGAAGTTGATTTCGGAGCATCATTTTTGAACAGGAGCTTCAACCATTTTGTGTGCATATGAGAAATTCCCTAAGCCCCGGACCTGTCGATATTGGTCAAAAATGAAAATTTCAAAAGTGCCCCAATTTCTGCTTTAAACTGTAGGTGCTATCCCAAAATGTATCACTAAAGTGACAGAAGTTGATTTCGGAGCATCATTTGTGAACAGAAGCTTCAACCGTTTTGTGGCATATGAGAAAATCCCTAAGGCCTGGACCTGTCGATTTTGGTCAAAAATGAAAATTTCAAAAGTGCCCCAATTTCTGCTTTAAACTGTAGGTACTATCCCAAAATGTATCACTAAGGTGACAGAAGTTGATTTAGGAGCATCATTTGTGAACAGAAGCTTCAACCGTTTTGTGGCATATGAGAAAATCCCTAAGGCCCAGACCTGTCGATTTTGGTCAAAAATGAAAATTTCAAAAGTGCCCCAATTTCTGCTTTAAACTTTAGGTGCTATCCCAAAATGTATCACTAAGGTGACAGAAGTTGATTTCGGAGCATCATATTTGAACAGGAGCTTCAACCGTTTTGTGTGCATATGAGAAATTCCCTAAGCCCCGGACCTGTCGATATTGGTCAAAAATGAAAATTTCAAACGTGCCCCAATTTCTGCTTTAAACTGTAGTTGCTATCCCAAAATGTATCACTAAGGTGACAGAAGTTGATTTCGGAGCATCATATTTGAACAGAAGCTTGAACCGTTTTGTGACATATGAGAAATTCCCTAAGCCCCGGACCTGTCGATTTTGGTCAAAAATGAAAATTTCAAAAGTGCCCCAATTTCTGCTTTAAACTTTAGGTGCTATCCCAAAATGTATCACTAAGGTGACAGAAGTTGATTTTGGAGCATCATTTTTGAACAGGAGCTTCAACCGTTTTGTGACATATGAGAAATTCCCTAAGCCCCGGACCTGTCGATTTTGGTCAAAAATGAAAATTTCAAAAGTGCCCCAATTTCTGCTTTAAACTTTAGGTGCTATCCCAAAATGTATCACTAAGGTGACAGATGTTGATTTCGGAGCATCATTTTTGAACAGGAGCTTCAACCGTTTTGTGTGCATATGAGAAATTCCCTAAGCAACGGACCTGTCGATATTGGTCAAAAATGAAAATTTCAAAAGTGCCCCAATTTCTGCTTTAAACTGTAGGTGCTATCCCAAAATGTATCACTAAGGAGACAGAAGTTGATTTCGGAGCATCATTTGTGAACAGAAGCTTCAACCGTTTTGTGGCATATGAGAAAATCCCTAAGGCCCGGACCTGTCGATTTTGGTCAAAAATGAAAATTTCAAAAGTGCCCCAATTTCTGCTTTAAACTTTAGGTGCTATCCCAAAATGTATCACTAAGGTGAGAGAAGTTGATTTCGGAGCATCATATTTGAACAGGAGCTTCAACCGTTTTGTGTGCATATGAGAAATTCCCTAAGCCCCGGACCTGTCGATATTGGTCAAAAATGAAAATTTCAAAAGTGCCCCAATTTCTGCTTTAAACTGTAGTTGCTATCCCAAAATGTATCACTAAGGTGACAGAAGTTGATTTCGGAGCATCATATTTGAACAGAAGCTTGAACCGTTTTGTGACATATGAGAAATTCCCTAAGCCCCGGACCTGTCGATTTTGGTCAAAAATGAAAATTTCAAAAGTGCCCCAATTTCTGCTTTAAACTTTAGGTGCTATCCCAAAATGTATCACTAAGGTGACAGAAGTTGATTTTGGAGCATCATTTTTGAACAGGAGCTTCAACCGTTTTGTGACATATGAGAAATTCCCTAAGCCCCGGACCTGTCGATTTTGGTCAAAAATGAAAATTTCAAAAGTGCCCCAATTTCTGCTTTAAACTTTAGGTGCTATCCCAAAATGTATCACTAAGGTGACAGAAGTTGATTTCGGAGCATCATTTTTGAACAGGAGCTTCAACCGTTTTGTGGCATATGAGAAATTCCCTAAGCCCCGGACCTGTCGATTTTGGTCAAAAATGAAAATTTCAAAAGTGCCCCAATTTCTGCTTTAAACTTTAGGTGCTATCCCAAAATGTATCACTAAGGTGACAGATGTTGATTTCGGAGCATCATTTTTGAACAGGAGCTTCAACCGTTTTGTGTGCATATGAGAAATTCCCTAAGCAACGGACCTGTCGATATTGGTCAAAAATGAAAATTTCAAAAGTGCCCCAATTTCTGCTTTAAACTGTAGGTGCTATCCCAAAATGTATCACTAAGGAGACAGAAGTTGATTTCGGAGCATCATTTGTGAACAGAAGCTTCAACCGTTTTGTGGCATATGAGAAAATCCCTAAGGCCCGGACCTGTCGATTTTGGTCAAAAATGAAAATTTCAAAAGTGCCCCAATTTCTGCTTTAAACTGTAGGTGCTATCCCAAAATGTATCACTAAGGTGACAGAAGTTGATTTCGGAGCATCATTTTTGAACAGAAGCTTCAATCGTTTTGTGGCATATGAGAAATTCCCTAAGCCCCGGACCTGTCGATTTTGGTCAAAAATGAAAATTTCAAAAGTGCCCCAATTTCTGCTTTAAACTTTAGGTGCTATCCCAAAATGTATCACTAAGGTGACAGAAGTTGATTTCGGAGCATCATATTTGAACAGGAGCTTCAACCGTTTTGTGTGCATATGAGAAATTCCCTAAGCCCCGGACCTGTCGATATTGGTCAAAAATGAAAATTTCAAAAGTGCCCCAATTTCTGCTTTAAACTGTAGGTGCTATCCCAAAATGTATCACTAAGGTGACAGAAGTTGATTTTGGAGCATCATTTTTGAACAGGAGCTTCAACCGTTTTGTGGCATATGAGAAATTCCCTAAGCCCCAGACCTGTCGATTTTGGTCAAAAATGAAAATTTCAAAAGTGCCCCAATTTCTGCTTTAAACTGTAGGTGCTATCCCAAAATGTATCACTAAGGTGACAGAAGTTGATTTCAGAGCATCATTTTTTAACAGAAGCTTCAACCGTTTTGTGGCATATGAGAAATTCCCTAAGCCCCGGACCTGTCGATTTTGGTCAAAAATGAAAATTTCAAAAGTGCCCCAATTTCTGCTTTAAACTTTAGGTACTATCCCAAAATGTATCACTAAGGTGACAGAAGTTGATTTAGGAGCATCATTTGTGAACAGAAGCTTCAACCGTTTTGTGGCATATGAGAAAATCCCTAAGGCCCAGACCTGTCGATTTTGGTCAAAAATGAAAATTTCGAAAGTGCCCCAATTTCTGCTTTAAACTGTAGGTGCTATCCCAAAATGTATCACTAAGGTGACAGAAGTTGATTTCGGAGCATCATTTGTGAACAGAAGCTTCAACCGTTTTGTGGCATATGAGAAAATCCCTAAGGCCCGGACCTGTCGATTTTGGTCAAAAATGAAAATTTCAAAAGTGCCCCAATTTCTGCTTTAAACTTTAGGTGCTATCCCAAAATGTATCACTAAGGTGACAGAAGTTGATTTCGGAGCATCATTTTTGAACAGGAGCTTCAACCGTTTTGTGGCATATGAGAAATTCCCTAAGCCCCAGACGTGTCGATTTTGGTCAAAAATGAAAATTTCAAAAGTGCCCCAATTTCTGCTTTAAACTGTAGGTGCTATCCCAAAATGTATCACTAAGGTGACAGAAGTTGATTTCAGAGCATCATTTTTTAACAGAAGCTTCAACCGTTTTGTGGCATATGAGAAATTCCCTAAGCCCCGGACCTGTCGATTTTGGTCAAAAATGAAAATTTCAAAAGTGCCCCAATTTCTGCTTTAAACTTTAGGTACTATCCCAAAATGTATCACTAAGGTGACAGAAGTTGATTTAGGAGCATCATTTGTGAACAGAAGCTTCAACCGTTTTGTGGCATATGAGAAAATCCCTAAGGCCCAGACCTGTCGATTTTGGTCAAAAATGAAAATTTCGAAAGTGCCCCAATTTCTGCTTTAAACTGTAGGTGCTATCCCAAAATGTATCACTAAGGTGACAGAAGTTGATTTCGGAGCATCATTTGTGAACAGAAGCTTCAACCGTTTTGTGGCATATGAGAAAATCCCTAAGGCCCGGACCTGTCGATTTTGGTCAAAAATGAAAATTTCAAAAGTGCCCCAATTTCTGCTTTAAACTTTAGGTGCTATCCCAAAATGTATCACTAAGGTGACAGAAGTTGATTTCGGAGCATCATATTTGAACAGGAGCTTCAACCGTTTTGTGTGCATATGAGAAATTCCCTAAGCCCCGGACCTGTCGATATTGGTCAAAAATGAACATTTCAAAAGTGCCCCAATTTCTGCTTTAAACTGTAGGTGCTATCCCAAAATGTATCACTAAGGTGACAGAAGTTGATTTCGGAGCATCATATTTGAACAGAAGCTTGAACCGTTTTGTGACATATGAGAAATTCCCTAAGCCCCGGACCTGTCGATTTTGGTCAAAAATGAAAATTTCAAAAGTGCCCCAATTTCTGCTTTAAACTTTAGGTGCTATCCCAAAATGTATCACTAAGGTGACAGAAGTTGATTTTGGAGCATCATTTTTGAACAGGAGCTTCAACCGTTTTGTGACATATGAGAAATTCCCTAAGCCCCGGACCTGTCGATTTTGGTCAAAAATGAAAATTTCAAAAGTGCCCCAATTTCTGCTTTAAACTTTAGGTACTATCCCAAAATGTATCACTAAGGTGACAGAAGTTGATTTAGGAGCATCATTTGTGAACAGAAGCTTCAACCGTTTTGTGGCATATGAGAAAATCCCTAAGGCCCAGACCTGTCGATTTTGGTCAAAAATGAAAATTTCGAAAGTGCCCCAATTTCTGCTTTAAACTGTAGGTGCTATCCCAAAATGTATCACTAAGGTGACAGAAGTTGATTTCGGAGCATCATTTGTGAACAGAAGCTTCAACCGTTTTGTGGCATATGAGAAAATCCCTAAGGCCCGGACCTGTCGATTTTGGTCAAAAATTAAAATTTCAAAAGTGCCCCAATTTCTGCTTTAAACTTTAGGTGCTATCCCAAAATGTATCACTAAGGTGACAGAAGTTGATTTCGGAGCATCATATTTGAACAGGAGCTTCAACCGTTTTGTGTGCATATGAGAAATTCCCTAAGCCCCGGACCTGTCGATATTGGTCAAAAATGAAAATTTCAAAAGTGCCCCAATTTCTGCTTTAAACTGTAGGTGCTATCCCAAAATGTATCACTAAGGTGACAGAAGTTGATTTCGGAGCATCATATTTGAACAGAAGCTTGAACCGTTTTGTGGCATATGAGAAATTCCCTAAGCCCCGGACCTGTCGATTTTGGTCAAAAATGAAAATTTCAAAAGTGCCCCAATTTCTGCTTTAAACTTTAGGTGCTATCCCAAAATGTATCACTAAGGTGACAGAAGTTGATTTTGGAGCATCATTTTTGAACAGGAGCTTCAACCGTTTTGTGACATATGAGAAATTCCCTAAGCCCCGGACCTGTCGATTTTGGTCAAAAATGAAAATTTCAAAAGTGCCCCAATTTCTGCTTTAAACTTTAGGTGCTATCCCAAAATGTATCACTAAGGTGACAGAAGTTGATTTCGGAGCATCATTTTTGAACAGGAGCTTCAACCGTTTTGTGGCATATGAGAAATTCCCTAAGCCCCGGACCTGTCGATTTTGGTCAAAAATGAAAATTTCAAAAGTGCCCCAATTTCTGCTTTAAACTTTAGGTGCTGTCCCAAAATGTATCACTAAGGTGACAGAAGTTGATTTCGGAGCATCATTGTTGAACAGGAGCTTCAACCGTTTTGTGGCATATGAGAAATTCCCTAAGCCCCGGACCTGTCGATATTGGTCAAAAATGAAAATTTCAAAAGTGCCCCAATTTCTGCTTTAAACTGTAGGTGCTATCCCAAAATGTATCACTAAGGTGACAGAAGTTGATTTCGGAGCATCATTTGTGAACAGAAGCTTCAACCGTTTTGTGGCATATGAGAAAATCCCTAAGGCCCGGATCTGTCGATTTTGGTCAAAAATGAAAATTTCAAAAGTGCCCCAATTTCTGCTTTAAACTGTAGGTGCTATCCCAAAATGTATCACTAAGGTGACAGAAGTTGATTTCGGAGCATCATTTTTGAACAGAAGCTTCAATCGTTTTGTGGCATATGAGAAATTCCCTAAGCCCCGGACCTGTCGATTTTGGTCAAAAATGAAAATTTCAAAAGTGCCCCAATTTCTGCTTTAAACTTTAGGTGCTATCCCAAAATGTATCACTAAGGTGACAGAAATTGATTTCGGAGCATCATATTTGAACAGGACCTTCAACCGTTTTGTGTGCATATGAGAAATTCCCTAAGCCCCGGACCTGTCGATATTGGTCAAAAATGAAAATTTCAAAAATTCCCCAATTTCTGCTTTAAACTGTAGGTGCTATCCCAAAATGTATCACTAAGGTGACAGAAGTTGATTTTGGAGCATCATTTTTGAACAGGAGCTTCAACTGTTTTGTGGCATATGAGAAATTCCCTAAGCCCCGGACCTGTCGATTTTGGTCAAAAATGAAAATTTCAAAAGTGCCCCAATTTCTGCTTTAAACTTTAGGTGCTATCCCAAAATGTATCACTAAGGTGACAGAAGTTGATTTCAGAGCATCAATTTTGAACAGAAGCTTCAACCGTTTTGTGGCATATGAGAAATTCCCTAAGCCCCGGACCTGTCGATTTTGGTCAAAAATGAAAATTTCAAAAGTGCCCCAATTTCTGCTTTAAACTTTAGGTGCTATCCCAAAATGTATCACTAAGGAGACAGAAGTTGATTTCGGAGCATCATTTGTGAACAGAAGCTTCAACCGTTTTGTGGCATATGAGAAAATCCCTAAGGCCCGGACCTGTCGATTTTGGTCAAAAATGAAAATTTCAAAAGTGCCCCAATTTCTGCTTTAAACTGTAGGTGCTATCCCAAAATGTATCACTAAGGTGACAGAAGTTGATTTCGGAGCATCATTTTTGAACAGAAGCTTCAATCGTTTTGTGGCATATGAGAAATTCCCTATGCCCCGGACCTGTCGATTTTGGTCAAAAATGAAAATTTCAAAAGTGCCCCAATTTCTGCTTTAAACTTTAGGTACTATCCCAAAATGTATCACTAAGGTGACAGAAGTTGATTTAGGAGCATCATTTGTGAACAGAAGCTTCAACCGTTTTGTGGCATATGAGAAAATCCCTAAGGCCCAGACCTGTCGATTTTGGTCAAAAATGAAAATTTCGAAAGTGCCCCAATTTCTGCTTTAAACTGTAGGTGCTATCCCAAAATGTATCACTAAGGTGACAGAAGTTGATTTCGGAGCATAATTTGTGAACAGAAGCTTCAACCGTTTTGTGGCATATGAGAAAATCCCTAAGGCCCGGACCTGTCGATTTTGGTCAAAAATGAAAATTTCAAAAGTGCCCCAATTTCTGCTTTAAACTGTAGGTGCTATCCCAAAATGTATCACTAAGGTGACAGAAGTTGATTTCGGAGCATCATATTTGAACAGGAGCTTCAACCGTTTTGTGTGCATATGAGAAATTCCCTAAGCCCCGGACCTGTCAATATTGGTCAAAAATGAAAATTTCAAAAGTGCCCCAATTTCTGCTTTAAACTGTAGGTGCTATCCCAAAATGTATCACTAAGGTGACAGAAGTTGATTTCGGAGCATCATTTGTGAACAGAAGCTTCAACCGTTTTGTAGCATATGAGAAAATCCCTAAGGCCCGGACCTGTCGATTTTGGTCAAAAATGAAAATTTCAAAAGTGCCCCAATTTCTGCTTTAAACTTTAGGTGCTATCCCAAAATGTATCACTAAGGTGACAGAAGTTGATTTCGGAGCATCATATTTGAACAGGAGCTTCAACCATTTTGTGTGCATATGAGAAATTCCCTAAGCCCCGGACCTGTCGATATTGGTCAAAAATGAAAATTTCAAAAGTGCCCCAATTTCTGCTTTAAACTGTAGGTGCTATCCCAAAATGTATCACTAAGGTGACAGAAGTTGATTTCGGAGCATCATATTTGAACAGAAGCTTGAACCGTTTTGTGACATATGAGAAATTCCCTAAGCCCCAGACCTGTCGATTTTGGTCAAAAATGAAAATTTCAAAAGTGCCCCAATTTCTGCTTTAAACTTTAGGTGCTATCCCAAAATGTATCACTAAGGTGACAGAAGTTGATTTTGGAGCATCATTTTTGAACAGGAGCTTCAACCATTTTGTGACATATGAGAAATTCCCTAAGCCCCGGACCTGTCGATTTTGGTCAAAAATGAAAATTTCAAAAGTGCCCCAATTTCTGCTTTAAACTTTAGGTGCTATCCCAAAATGTATCACTAAGGTGACAGAAGTTGATTTCGGAGCATCATTTTTGAACAGGAGCTTCAACCGTTTTGTGGCATATGAGAAATTCCCTAAGCCCCGGACCTGTCGATTTTGGTCAAAAATGAAAATTTCAAAAGTGCCCCAATTTCTGCTTTAAACTTTAGGTGCTGTCCCAAAATGTATCACTAAGGTGACAGAAGTTGATTTCGGAGCATCATTTGTGAACAGAAGCTTCAACCGTTTTGTGGCATATGAGAAAATCCCTAAGGCCCGGACCTGTCGATTTTGGTCAAAAATGAAAATTTCAAAAGTGCCCCAATTTCTGCTTTAAACTGTAGGTGCTATCCCAAAATGTATCACTAAGGTGACAGAAGTTGATTTCGGAGCATCATTTTTGAACAGGAGCTTCAACCATTTTGTGTGCATATGAGAAATTCCCTAAGCCCCGGACCTGTCGATATTGGTCAAAAATGAAAATTTCAAAAGTGCCCCAATTTCTGCTTTAAACTGTAGGTGCTATCCCAAAATGTATCACTAAGGTGACAGAAGTTGATTTCGGAGCATCATTTGTGAACAGAAGCTTCAACCGTTTTGTGGCATATGAGAAAATCCCTAAGGCCCGGACCTGTCGATTTTGGTCAAAAATGAAAATTTCAAAAGTGCCCCAATTTCTGCTTTAAACTGTAGGTGCTATCCCAAAATGTATCACTAAGGTGACAGAAGTTGATTTCGGAGCATCATTTTTGAACAGGAGCTTCAACCATTTTGTGTGCATATGAGAAATTCCCTAAGCCCCGGACCTGTCGATATTGGTCAAAAATGAAAATTTCAAAAGTGCCCCAATTTCTGCTTTAAACTGTAGGTGCTATCCCAAAATGTATCACTAAGGTGACAGAAGTTGATTTCGGAGCATCATTTGTGAACAGAAGCTTCAACCGTTTTGTGGCATATGAGAAAATCCCTAAGGCCTGGACCTGTCGATTTTGGTCAAAAATGAAAATTTCAAAAGTGCCCCAATTTCTGCTTTAAACTGTAGGTGCTATCCCAAAATGTATCACTAAGGTGACAGAAGTTGATTTCGGAGCATCATTTTTGAACAGAAGCTTCAATCGTTTTGTGGCATATGAGAAATTCCCTAAGCCCCGGACCTGTCGATTTTGGTCAAAAATGAAAATTTCAAAAGTGCCCCAATTTCTGCTTTAAACTTTAGGTGCTATCCCAAAATGTATCACTAAGGTGACAGAAATTGATTTCGGAGCATCATATTTGAACAGGACCTTCAACCGTTTTGTGTGCATATGAGAAATTCCCTAAGCCCCGGACCTGTCGATATTGGTCAAAAATGAAAATTTCAAAAGTGCCCCAATTTCTGCTTTAAACTGTAGGTGCTATCCCAAAATGTATCACTAAGGTGACAGAAGTTGATTTTGGAGCATCATTTTTGAACAGGAGCTTCAACCGTTTTGTGACATATGAGAAATTCCCTAAGCCCCGGACCTGTCGATTTTGGTCAAAAATGAAAATTTCAAAAGTGCCCCAATTTCTGCTTTAAACTTTAGGTGCTATCCCAAAATGTATCACTAAGGTGACAGAAGTTGATTTCGGAGCATCATTTTTGAACAGGAGCTTCAACCGTTTTGTGGCATATGAGAAATTCCCTAAGCCCCGGACCTGTCGATTTTGGTCAAAAATGAAAATTTCAAAAGTGCCCCAATTTCTGCTTTAAACTTTAGGTGCTGTCCCAAAATGTATCACTAAGGTGACAGAAGTTGATTTCGGAGCATCATTTTTGAACAGAAGCTTCAACCGTTTTGTGGCATATGAGAAATTCCCTAAGCCCCGGACCTGTCGATTTTGGTCAAAAATGAAAATTTCAAAAGTGCCCCAATTTCTGCTTTAAACTTTAGGTGCTGTCCCAAAATGTATCACTAAGGTGACAGAAGTTGATTTCGGAGCATCATTTTTGAACAGAAGCTTCAACCGTTTTGTGGCATATGAGAAAATACCTAAGCCCCGGACCTGTCGATTTTGGTCAAAAATGAACATTTCAAAAGTGCCCCAATTTCTGCTTTAAATTTTAGGTGCTATCCCAAAATGTATCACTAAGGTGACAGAAGTTGATTTCGGAGCATCATTTTTGAACAGGAGCTTCAACTGTTTTGTGGCATATGAGAAATTCCCTAAGCCCCGGACCTGTCGATTTTGGTCAAAAATGAAAATTTCAAAAGTGCCCCAATTTCTGCTTTAAACTTTAGGTGCTATCCCAAAATGTATCACTAAGGTGACAGAAGTTGATTTCAGAGCATCAATTTTGAACAGACGCTTCAACCGTTTTGTGGCATATGAGAAATTCCCTAAGCCCCGGACCTGTCGATTTTGGTCAAAAATGAAAATTTCAAAAGTGCCCCAATTTCTGCTTTAAACTTTAGGTGCTGTCCCAAAATGTATCACTAAGGTGACAGAAGTTGATTTCGAAGCATCATTGTTGAACAGGAGCTTCAACCGTTTTGTGGCATATGAGAAATTCCCTAAGCCCCGGACCTGTCGATTTTGGTCAAAAATGAAAATTTCAAAAGTGCCCCAATTTCTGCTTTAAACTTAAGGTACTATCCCAAAATGTATCACTAAGGTGACAGAAGTTGATTTAGGAGCATCATTTGTGAACAGAAGCTTCAACCGTTTTGTGGCATATGAGAAATTCCCTAAACCCCGGACCTGTCGATTTTGGTCAAAAATGAAAATTTCAAAAGTGCCCAAATTTCTGCTTTAAACTTAAGGTACTATCCCAAAATGTATCACTAAGGTGACAGAAGTTGATTTAGGAGCATCATTTGTGAACAGAAGCTTCAACCGTTTTGTGGCATATGAGAAATTCCCTAAGCCCCGGACCTGTCGATTTTGGTCAAAAATGAAACTTTCAAAAGTGCCCCAATTTCTGCTTTAAACTTAAGGTACTATCCCAAAATGTATCACTAAGGTGACAGAAGTTGATTTCGGAGCATCATTTTTGAACAGAAGCTTCAACCGTTTTGTGGCATATGAGAAATTCCCTAAGCCCCGGACCTGTCGATTTTGGTCAAAAATGAAAATTTCAAAAGTGCCCCAATTTCTGCTTTAAACTTTAGGTAATATCCCAAAATGTATCACTAAGGTGACAGAAGTTGATTTAGGAGCATCATTTGTGAACAGAAGCTTCAACCGTTTTGTGGCATATGAGAAAATCCCTAAGACCCAGACCTGTCGATTTTGGTCAAAAATGAAAATTTCAAAAGTGCCCCAATTTCTGCTTTAAACTGTAGGTGCTATCCCAAAATGTATCACTAAGGTGACAGAAGTTGATTTCGGAGCATCATTTGTGAACAGAAGCTTCAACCGTTTTGTGGCATATGAGAAAATCCCTAAGGCCCGGACCTGTCGATTTTGGTCAAAAATGAAAATTTCAAAAGTGCCCCAATTTCTGCTTTAAACTTTAGGTGCTATCCCAAAATGTATCACTAAGGCGACAAAAGTTGATTTCGGAGCATCATATTTGAACAGGAGCTTCAACCGTTTTGTGTGCATATGAGAAATTCCCTACGCCCCGGACCTGTCGATATTGGTCAAAAATGAAAATTTCAAAAGTGCCCCAATTTCTGCTTTAAACTGTAGGTGCTATCACAAAATGTATCACTAAGGTGACAGAAGTTGATTTCGGAGCATCATTTGTGAACAGAAGCTTCAACCGTTTTGTGGCATATGAGAAAATCCCTAAGGCCCGGACCTGTCGATTTTGGTCAAAAATGAAAATTTCAAAAGTGCCCCAATTTCTGCTTTAAACTTTAGGTGCTATCCCAAAATGTATCACTAAGGTGACAGAAGTTGATTTCGGAGCATCATATTTGAACAGGAGCTTCAACCGTTTTGTGTGCATATGAGAAATTCCCTAAGCCCCGGACCTGTCGATATTGGTCAAAAATGAAAATTTCAAAAGTGCCCCAATTTCTGCTTTAAACTGTAGGTGCTATCCCAAAATGTATCACTAAGGTGACAGAAGTTGATTTCGGAGCATCATATTTGAACAGAAGCTTGAACCGTTTTGTGACATATGAGAAATTCCCTAAGCCCCGGACCTGTCGATTTTGGTCAAAAATGAAAATTTCAAAAGTGCCCCAATTTCTGCTTTAAACTTTAGGTGCTATCCCAAAATGTATCACTAAGGTGACAGAAGTTGATTTTGGAGAATCATATTTGAACAGGAGCTTCAACCGTTTTGTGGCATATGAGAAATTCCCTAAGCCCCGGACCTGTCGATTTTGGTCAAAAATGAAAATTTCAAAAGTGCCCCAATTTCTGCTTTAAACTTTAGGTGCTATCCCAAAATGTATCACTAAGGTGACAGAAGTTGATTTCGGAGCATCATTTTTGAACAGGAGCTTCAACCGTTTTGTGGCATATGAGAAATTCCCTAAGCCCCGGACCTGTCGATTTTGGTCAAAAATGAAAATTTCAAAAGTGCCCCAATTTCTGCTTTAAACTTTAGGTGCTGTCCCAAAATGTATCACTAAGGTGACAGAAGTTGATTTCGGAGCATCATTGTTGAACAGGAGCTTCAACCGTTTTGTGGCATATGAGAAATTCCCTAAGCCCCGGACCTGTCGATTTTGGTCAAAAATGAAAATTTCAAAAGTGCCCCAATTTCTGCTTTAAACTTTAGGTGCTATCCCAAAATGTATCACTAAGGTGACAGATGTTGATTTCGAAGCATCATTTTTGAACAGGAGCTTCAACCGTTTTGTGTGCATATGAGAAATTCCCTAAGCCCCGGACCTGTCGATATTGGTCAAAAATGAAAATTTCAAAAGTGCCCCAATTTCTGCTTTAAACTGTAGGTGCTATCCCAAAATGTATCACTAAGGTGACAGAAGTTGATTTTGGAGCATCATTTGTGAACAGAAGCTTCAACCGTTTTGTGGCATATGAGAAAATCCCTAAGGCCCGGACCTGTCGATTTTGGTCAAAAATGAAAATTTCAAAAGTGCCCCAATTTCTGCTTTAAACTTTAGGTACTATCCCAAAATGTATCACTAAGGTGACAGAAGTTGATTTAGGAGCATCATTTGTGAACAGAAGCTTCAACCATTTTGTGGCATATGAGAAAATCCCTAAGGCCCAGACCTGTCGATTTTGGTCAAAAATGAAAATTTCGAAAGTGCCCCAATTTCTGCTTTAAACTGTAGGTGCTATCCCAAAATGTATCACTAAGGTGACAGAAGTTGATTTCGGAGCATCATTTGTGAACAGAAGCTTCAACCGTTTTGTGGCATATGAGAAAATCCCTAAGGCCCGGACCTGTCGATTTTGGTCAAAAATGAAAATTTCAAAAGTGCCCCAATTTCTGCTTTAAACTTTAGGTGCTATCCCAAAATGTATCACTAAGGTGACAGAAGTTGATTTCGGAGCATCATATTTGAACAGGAGCTTCAACCGTTTTGTGTGCATATGAGAAATTCCCTAAGCCCCGGACCTGTCGATATTGGTCAAAAATGAAAATTTCAAAAGTGCCCCAATTTCTGCTTTAAACTGTAGGTGCTATCCCAAAATGTATCACTAAGGTGACAGAAGTTGATTTTGGAGCATCATTTGTGAACAGAAGCTTCAACCGTTTTGTGGCATATGAGAAAATCCCTAAGGCCCGGACCTGTCGATTTTGGTCAAAAATGAAAATTTCAAAAGTGCCCCAATTTCTGCTTTAAACTTAAGGTACTATCCCAAAATGTATCACTAAGGTGACAGAAGTTGATTTCAGAGCATCATTTTTGAACAGAAGCTTCAACCGTTTTGTGGCATATGAGAAATTCCCTAAGCCCCGGACCTGTCGATTTTGGTCAAAAATGAAAATTTCAAAAGTGCCCCAATTTCTGCTTTAAACTTTAGGTACTATCCCAAAATGTATCACTAAGGTGACAGAAGTTGATTTAGGAGCATCATTTGTGAACAGAAGCTTCAACCGTTTTGTGGCATATGAGAAAATCCCTAAGGCCCAGACCTGTCGATTTTGGTCAAAAATGAAAATTTCGAAAAAGTGCCCCAATTTCTGCTTTAAACTGTAGGTGCTATCCCAAAATGTATCACTAAGGTGACAGAAGTTGATTTCGGAGCATCATTTGTGAACAGAAGCTTCAACCGTTTTGTGGCATATGAGAAAATCCCTAAGGCCCGGACCTGTCGATTTTGGTCAAAAATGAAAATTTCAAAAGTGCCCCAATTTCTGCTTTAAACTTTAGGTGCTATCCCAAAATGTATCACTAAGGTGACAGAAGTTGATTTCGGAGCATCATATTTGAACAGGAGCTTCAACCGTTTTGTGTGCATATGAGAAATTCCCTAAGCCCCGGACCTGTCGATATTGGTCAAAAATGAAAATTTCAAAAGTGCCCCAATTTCTGCTTTAAACTGTAGGTGCTATCCCAAAATGTATCACTAAGGTGACAGAAGTTGATTTTGGAGCATCATTTGTGAACAGAAGCTTCAACCGTTTTGTAGCATATGAGAAAATCCCTAAGGCCCGGACCTGTCGATTTTGGTCAAAAATGAAAATTTCAAAAGTGCCCCAATTTCTGCTTTAAACTTTAGGTGCTATCCCAAAATGTATCACTAAGGTGACAGAAGTTGATTTCGGAGCATCATATTTGAACAGGAGCTTCAACCGTTTTGTGTGCATATGAGAAATTCCCTAAGCCCCGGACCTGTCGATATTGGTCAAAAATGAAAATTTCAAAAGTGCCCCAATTTCTGCTTTAAACTGTAGGTGCTATCCCAAAATGTATCACTATGGTGACAGAAGTTGATTTTGGAGCATCATTTTTGAACAGGAGCTTCAACCGTTTTGTGACATATGAGAAATTCCCTAAGCCCCGGACCTGTCGATTTTGGTCAAAAATGAAAATTTCAAAAGTGCCCCAATTTCTGCTTTAAACTTTAGGTGCTATCCCAAAATGTATCACTAAGGTGACAGATGTTGATTTCGAAGCATCATTTTTGAACAGGAGCTTCAACCGTTTTGTGTGCATATGAGAAATTCCCTAAGCCCCGGACCTGTCGATATTGGTCAAAAATGAAAATTTCAAAAGTGCCCCAATTTCTGCTTTAAACTTTAGGTGCTATCCCAAAATGTATCACTAAGGTGACAGAAGTTGATTTTGGAGCATCATTTGTGAACAGAAGCTTCAACCGTTTTGTGGCATATGAGAAAATCCCTAAGGCCCGGACCTGTCGATTTTGGTCAAAAATGAAAATTTCAAAAGTGCCCCAATTTCTGCTTTAAACTTAAGGTACTATCCCAAAATGTATCACTAAGGTGACAGAAGTTGATTTCAGAGCATCATTTTTGAACAGAAGCTTCAACCGTTTTGTGGCATATGAGAAATTCCCTAAGCCCCGGACCTGTCGATTTTGGTCAAAAATGAAAATTTCAAAAGTGCCCCAATTTCTGCTTTAAACTTTAGGTACTATCCCAAAATGTATCACTAAGGTGACAGAAGTTGATTTAGGAGCATCATTTGTGAACAGAAGCTTCAACCGTTTTGTGGCATATGAGAAAATCCCTAAGGCCCAGACCTGTCGATTTTGGTCAAAAATGAAAATTTCGAAAAAGTGCCCCAATTTCTGCTTTAAACTGTAGGTGCTATCCCAAAATGTATCACTAAGGTGACAGAAGTTGATTTCGGAGCATCATTTGTGAACAGAAGCTTCAACCGTTTTGTGGCATATGAGAAAATCCCTAAGGCCCGGACCTGTCGATTTTGGTCAAAAATGAAAATTTCAAAAGTGCCCCAATTTCTGCTTTAAACTTTAGGTGCTATCCCAAAATGTATCACTAAGGTGACAGAAGTTGATTTCGGAGCATCATATTTGAACAGGAGCTTCAACCGTTTTGTGTGCATATGAGAAA
Organism: Pseudophryne corroboree; assembly: GCF_028390025.1. Classification (NCBI taxonomy): domain Eukaryota; kingdom Metazoa; phylum Chordata; class Amphibia; order Anura; family Myobatrachidae; genus Pseudophryne; species Pseudophryne corroboree. The sequence goes on along the minus strand of NW_026967848.1, from coordinate 44,822 downwards.
TTCCCTAAGCCCCGGACCTGTCGATATTGGTCAAAAATGAAAATTTCAAAAGTGCCCCAATTTCTGCTTTAAACTGTAGGTGCTATCCCAAAATGTATCACTAAGGTGACAGAAGTTGATTTTGGAGCATCATTTGTGAACAGGAGCTTCAACCGTTTTGTAGCATATGAGAAAATCCCTAAGGCCCGGACCTGTCGATTTTGGTCAAAAATGAAAATTTCAAAAGTGCCCCAATTTCTGCTTTAAACTTTAGGTGCTATCCCAAAATGTATCACTAAGGTGACAGAAGTTGATTTCGGAGCATCATATTTGAACAGGAGCTTCAACCGTTTTGTGTGCATATGAGAAATTCCCTAAGCCCCGGACCTGTCGATATTGGTCAAAAATGAAAATTTCAAAAGTGCCCCAATTTCTGCTTTAAACTGTAGGTGCTATCCCAAAATGTATCACTATGGTGACAGAAGTTGATTTTGGAGCATCATTTTTGAACAGGAGCTTCAACCGTTTTGTGACATATGAGAAATTCCCTAAGCCCCGGACCTGTCGATTTTGGTCAAAAATGAAAATTTCAAAAGTGCCCCAATTTCTGCTTTAAACTTTAGGTGCTATCCCAAAATGTATCACTAAGGTGACAGAAGTTGATTTTGGAGCATCATTTTTGAACAGGAGCTTCAACCGTTTTGTGACATATGAGAAATTCCCTAAGCCCCGGTGCTGTCGATTTTGGTCAAAAATGAAAATTTCAAAAGTGCACCAATTTCTGCTTTAAACTTTAGGTGCTATCCCAAAATGTATCACTAAGGTGACAGAAGTTGATTTCGGAGCATCATTTTTGAACAGGAGCTTCAACCGTTTTGTGGCATATGAGAAATTCCCTAAGCCCCGGACCTGTCGATTTTGGTCAAAAATGAAAATTTCAAAAGTGCCCCAATTTCTGCTTTAAACTTTAGATGCTGTCCCAAAATGTATCACTAAGGTGACAGAAGTTGATTTCGGAGCATCATTGTTGAACAGGAGCTTCAACCGTTTTGTGGCATATGAGAAATTCCCTAAGCGCCGGACCTGTCGATTTTGGTCAAAAATGAAAATTTCAAAAGTGCCCCAATTTCTGCTTTAAACTTTAGGTGCTATCCCAAAATGTATCACTAAGGTGACAGAAGTTGATTTCGGAGCATCATTTTTGAACAGGAGCTTCAACCGTTTTGTGTGCATATGAGAAATTCCCTAAGCCCCAGACCTGTCGATATTGGTCAAAAATGAAAATTTCAAAAGTGCCCCAATTTCTGCTTTAAACTGTAGGTGCTATCCCAAAATGTATCACTAAGGTGACAGAAGTTGATTTCAGAGCATCATTTGTGAACAGAAGCTTCAACCGTTTTGTGGCATATGAGAAAATCCCTAAGGCCCGGACCTGTCGATTTTGGTCAAAAATGAAAATTTCAAAAGTGCCCCAATTTCTGCTTTAAACTGTAGGTGCTATCCCAAAATGTATCACTAAGGTGACAAAAGTTGATTTCGGAGCATCATTTTTGAACAGAAGCTTCAATCGTTTTGTGGCATATGAGAAATTCCCTAAGCCCCGGACCTGTCGATTTTGGTCAAAAATGAAAATTTCAAAAGTGCCCCAATTTCTGCTTTAAACTTTAGGTGCTAGCCCAAAATGTATCACTAAGGTGACAGAAGTTGATTTCGGAGCATCATATTTGAACAGGAGCTTCAACCGTTTTGTGTGCATATGAGAAATTCCCTAAGCCCCGGACCTGTCGATATTGGTCAAAAATGAAAATTTCAAAAGTGCCCCAATTTCTGCTTTAAACTGTAGGTGCTATCCCAAAATGTATCACTAATGTGACAGAAGTTGATTTTGGAGCATCATTTTTTAACAGGAGCTTCAACCGTTTTGTGACATATGAGAAAATCCCTAAGCCCCGGACCTGTCGATTTTGGTCAAAAATGAAAATTTCAAAAGTGCCCCAATTTCTGCTTTAAACTTTAGGTGCTATCCCAAAATGTATCACTAAGGTGACAGAAGTTGATTTCGGAGCATCATTTTTGAACAGGAGCTTCAACCGTTTTGTGGCATATGAGAAATTCCCTAAGCCCCGGACCTGTCGATTTTGGTCAAAAATGAAAATTTCAAAAGTGCCCCAATTTCTGCTTTAAACTTTAGGTGCTATCCCAAAATGTATCACTAAGGTGACAGAAGTTGATTTCGGAGCATCATTTTTGAACAGGAGCTTCAACCGTTTTGTGGCATATGAGAAATTCCCTAAGCCCCGGATCTGTCGATTTTGGTCAAAAATGAAAATTTCAAAAGTGCCCCAATTTCTGCTTTAAACTTTAGGTGCTGTCCCAAAATGTATCACTAAGGTGACAGAAGTTGATTTCGGAGCATCATTTTTGAACAGAAGCTTCAACCGTTTTGTGGCATATGAGAAATTCCCTAAGCCCCGAACCTGTCGATTTTGGTCAAAAATGAAAATTTCAAAAGTGCCCCAATTTCTGCTTTAAACTTTAGGTGCTGTCCCAAAATGTATCACTAAGGTGACAGAAGTTGATTTCGGAGCATCATTTTTGAAAAGAAGCTTCAACCGTTTTGTGGCATATGAGAAAATACCTAAGCCCCGGACCTGTCGATTTTGGTCAAAAATGAAAATTTCAAAAGTGCCCCAATTTCTGCTTTAAACTTTAGGTGCTATCCCAAAATGTATCACTAAGGTGACAGAAGTTGATTTCATAGCATCATTTTTGAACAGGAGCTTCAACTGTTTTGTGGCATATGAGAAATTCCCTAAGCCCCGGACCTGTCGATTTTGGTCAAAAATGAAAATTTCAAAAGTGCCCCAATTTCTGCTTTAAACTTTAGGTGCTGTCCCAAAATGTATCACTAAGGTGACAGAAGTTGATTTCGAAGCATCATTGTTGAACAGGAGCTTCAACCGTTTTGTGGCATATGAGAAATTCCCTAAGCCCCGGACCTGTCGATTTTGGTCAAAAATGAAAATTTCAAAAGTGCCCCAATTTCTGCTTTAAACTTTAGGTGCTGTCCCAAAATGTATCACTAAGGTGACAGAAGTTGATTTCGGAGCATCATTTTTGAACAGGAGCTTCAACCGTTTTGTGGCATATGAGAAATTCCCTAAGCCCCGGATCTGTCGATTTTGGTCAAAAATGAAAATTTCAAAAGTGCCCCAATTTCTGCTTTAAACTTTAGGTGCTGTCCCAAAATGTATCACTAAGGTGACAGAAGTTGATTTCGGAGCATCATTTTTGAACAGAAGCTTCAACCGTTTTGTGGCATATGAGAAATTCCCTAAGCCCCGAACCTGTCGATTTTGGTCAAAAATGAAAATTTCAAAAGTGCCCCAATTTCTGCTTTAAACTTTAGGTGCTGTCCCAAAATGTATCACTAAGGTGACAGAAGTTGATTTCGGAGCATCATTTTTGAACAGAAGCTTCAACCGTTTTGTGGCATATGAGAAAATACCTAAGCCCCGGACCTGTCGATTTTGGTCAAAAATGAAAATTTCAAAAGTGCCCCAATTTCTGCTTTAAACTTTAGGTGCTATCCCAAAATGTATCACTAAGGTGACAGAAGTTGATTTCGTAGCATCATTTTTGAACAGGAGCTTCAACTGTTTTGTGGCATATGAGAAATTCCCTAAGCCCCGGACCTGTCGATTTTGGTCAAAAATGAAAATTTCAAAAGTGCCCCAATTTCTGCTTTAAACTTTAGGTGCTGTCCCAAAATGTATCACTAAGGTGACAGAAGTTGATTTCGAAGCATCATTGTTGAACAGGAGCTTCAACCGTTTTGTGGCATATGAGAAATTCCCTAAGCCCCGGACCTGTCGATTTTGGTCAAAAATGAAAATTTCAAAAGTGCCCCAATTTCTGCTTTAAACTTTAGGTGCTATCCCAAAATGTATCACTAAGGTGACAGAAGTTGATTTCGGAGCATCATTTTTGAACAGGAGCTTCAACCGTTTTGTGGCATATGAGAAATTCCCTAAGCCCCGGATCTGTCGATTTTGGTCAAAAATGAAAATTTCAAAAGTGCCCCAATTTCTGCTTTAAACTTTAGGTGCTGTCCCAAAATGTATCACTAAGGTGACAGAAGTTGATTTCGGAGCATCATTTTTGAACAGAAGCTTCAACCGTTTTGTGGCATATGAGAAATTCCCTAAGCCCCGAACCTGTCGATTTTGGTCAAAAATGAAAATTTCAAAAGTGCCCCAATTTCTGCTTTAAACTTTAGGTGCTGTCCCAAAATGTATCACTAAGGTGACAGAAGTTGATTTCGGAGCATCATTTTTGAACAGAAGCTTCAACCGTTTTGTGGCATATGAGAAAATACCTAAGCCCCGGACCTGTCGATTTTGGTCAAAAATGAAAATTTCAAAAGAGCCCCAATTTCTGCTTTAAACTTTAGGTGCTATCCCAAAATGTATCACTAAGGTGACAGAAGTTGATTTCGTAGCATCATTTTTGAACAGGAGCTTCAACTGTTTTGTGGCATATGAGAAATTCCCTAAGCCCCGGACCTGTCGATTTTGGTCAAAAATGAAAATTTCAAAAGTGCCCCAATTTCTGCTTTAAACTTTAGGTGCTGTCCCAAAATGTATCACTAAGGTGACAGAAGTTGATTTCGAAGCATCATTGTTGAACAGGAGCTTCAACCGTTTTGTGGCATATGAGAAATTCCCTAAGCCCCGGACCTGTCGATTTTGGTCAAAAATGAAAATTTCAAAAGTGCCCCAATTTCTGCTTTAAACTTTAGGTGCTATCCCAAAATGTATCACTAAGGTGACAGAAGTTGATTTCAGAGCATCAATTTTGAACAGAAGCTTCAACCGTTTTGTGGCATATGAGAAATTCCCTAAGCCCCGGACCTGTCGATTTTGGTCAAAAATGAAAATTTCAAAAGTGCCCCAATTTCTGCTTTAAACTTTAGGTGCTGTCCCAAAATGTATCACTAAGGTGACAGAAGTTGATTTCGAAGCATCATTGTTGAACAGGAGCTTCAACCGTTTTGTGGCATATGAGAAATTCCCTAAGCCCAGGACCTGTCGATTTTGGTCAAAAATGAAAATTTCAAAAGTGCCCCAATTTCTGCTTTAAACTTAAGGTACTATCCCAAAATGTATCACTAAGGTGACAGAAGTTGATTTAGGAGCATCATTTGTGAACAGAAGCTTCAACCGTTTTGTGGCATATGAGAAATTCCCTAAGCCCCGGACCTGTCGATTTTTGTCAAAAATGAAAATTTCAAAAGTGCCCAAATTTCTGCTTTAAACTTAAGGTACTATCCCAAAATGTATCACTAAGGTGACAGAAGTTGATTTAGGAGCATCATTTGTGAATAGAAGCTTCAACCGTTTTGTGGCATATGAGAAATTCCCTAAGCCCCGGACCTGTCGATTTTGGTCAAAAATTAAAATTTCAAAAGTGCCCAAATTTCTGCTTTAAACTTAAGGTACTATCCCAAAATGTATCACTAAGGTGACAGAAGTTGATTTCAGAGCATCAATTTTGAACAGAAGCTTCAACCGTTTTGTGGCATATGAGAAATTCCCTAAGCCCCGGACCTGTCGATTTTGGTCAAAAATGAAAATTTCAAAAGTGCCCCAATTTCTGCTTTAAACTTTAGGTGCTGTCCCAAAATGTATCACTAAGGTGACAGAAGTTGATTTCGAAGCATCATTGTTGAACAGGAGCTTCAACCGTTTTGTGGCATATGAGAAATTCCCTAAGCCCCGGACCTGTCGATTTTGGTCAAAAATGAAAATTTCAAAAGTGCTCCAATTTCTGCTTTAAACTTAAGGTACTATCCCAAATTGTATCACTAAGGTGACAGAAGTTGATTTAGGAGCATCATTTGTGAACAGAAGCTTCAACCGTTTTGTGGCATATGAGAAATTCCCTAAGCCCCGGACCTGTCGATTTTTGTCAAAAATGAAAATTTCAAAAGTGCCCAAATTTCTGCTTTAAACTTAAGGTACTATCCCAAAATGTATCACTAAGGTGACAGAAGTTGATTTAGGAGCATCATTTGTGAATAGAAGCTTCAACCGTTTTGTGGCATATGAGAAATTCCCTAAGCCCCGGACCTGTCGATTTTGGTCAAAAATTAAAATTTCAAAAGTGCCCAAATTTCTGCTTTAAACTTAAGGTACTATCCCAAAATGTATCACTAAGGTGACAGAAGCTGATTTCGGAGCATCATTTTTGAACAGAAGCTTCAACCGTTTTGTGGCATATGAGAAATTCCCTAAGCCCCGGACCTGTCGATTTTGGTCAAAAATGAAAATTTCAAAAGTGCCCCAATTTCTGCTTTAAACTTTAGGTACTATCCCAAAATGTATCACTAAGGTGACAGAAGTTGATTTAGGAGCATCATTTGTGAACAGAAGCTTCAACCGTTTTGTGGCATATGAGAAAATCCCTAAGGCCCAGACCTGTCGATTTTGGTCAAAAATGAAAATTTCGAAAGTGCCCCAATTTCTGCTTTAAACTTTAGGTGCTATCCCAAAATGTATCACTAAGGTGACAGAAGTTGATTTCGGAGCATCATTTTTGAACAGGAGCTTCAACCGTTTTGTGGCATATGAGAAATTCCCTAAGCCCCGGACCTGTCGATTTTGGTCAAAAATGAAAATTTCAAAAGTGCCCCAATTTCTGCTTTAAACTTTAGGTGCTGTCCCAAAATGTATCACTAAGGTGACAGAAGTTGATTTCGGAGCATCATTTTTGAACAGAAGCTTCAACCGTTTTGTGGCATATGAGAAATTCCCTAAGCCCCGGACCTGTCGATTTTGGTCAAAAATGAAAATTTCAAAAGTGCCCCAATTTCTGCTTTAAACTTTAGGTGCTGTCCCAAAATGTATCACTAAGGTGACAGAAGTTGATTTCGGAGCATCATTTTTGAACAGAAGCTTCAACCGTTTTGTGGCATATGAGAAAATACCTAAGCCCCGGACCTGTCGATTTTGGTCAAAAATGAAAATTTCAAAAGTGCCCCAATTTCTGCTTTAAACTTTAGGTGCTATCCCAAAATGTATCACTAAGGTGACAGAAGTTGATTTCGGAGCATCATTTTTGAACAGGAGCTTCAACTGTTTTGTGGCATATGAGAAATTCCCTAAGCCCCGGACCTGTCGATTTTGGTCAAAAATGAAAATTTCAAAAGTGCCCCAATTTCTGCTTTAAACTTTAGGTGCTATCCCAAAATGTATCACTAAGGTGACAGAAGTTGATTTCAGAGCATCAATTTTGAACAGAAGCTTCAACCGTTTTGTGGCATATGAGAAATTCCCTAAGCCCCGGACCTGTCGATTTTGGTCAAAAATGAAAATTTCAAAAGTGCCCCAATTTCTGCTTTAAACTTTAGGTGCTGTCCCAAAATGTATCACTAAGGTGACAGAAGTTGATTTCGAAGCATCATTGTTGAACAGGAGCTTCAACCGTTTTGTGGCATATGAGAAATTCCCTAAGCCCCGGACCTGTCGATTTTGGTCAAAAATGAAAATTTCAAAAGTGCCCCAATTTCTGCTTTAAACTTAAGGTACTATCCCAAAATGTATCACTAAGGTGACAGAAGTTGATTTAGGAGCATCATTTGTGAACAGAAGCTTCAACCGTTTTGTGGCATATGAGAAAATACCTAAGCCCCGGACCTGTCGATTTTGGTCAAAAATGAAAATTTCAAAAGTGCCCCAATTTCTGCTTTAAACTTTAGGTGCTATCCCAAAATGTATCACTAAGGTGACAGAAGTTGATTTCGGAGCATCATTTTTGAACAGGAGCTTCAACTGTTTTGTGGCATATGAGAAATTCCCTAAGCCCCGGACCTGTCGATTTTGGTCAAAAATGAAAATTTCAAAAGTGCCCCAATTTCTGCTTTAAACTTAAGGTACTATCCCAAAATGTATCACTAAGGTGACAGAAGTTGATTTAGGAGCATCATTTGTGAACAGAAGCTTCAACCGTTTTGTGGCATATGAGAAATTCCCTAAGCCCCGGACCTGTCTATTTTGGTCAAAAATGAAAATTTCAAAAGTGCCCCAATTTCTGCTTTAAACTTTAGGTGCTATCCCAAAATGTATCACTAAGGTGACAGAAGTTGATTTCAGAGCATCAATTTTGAACAGAAGCTTCAACCGTTTTGTGGCATATGAGAAATTCCCTAAGCCCCGGACCTGTCGATTTTGGTCAAAAATGAAAATTTCAAAAGTGCCCCAATTTCTGCTTTAAACTTTAGGTGCTGTCCCAAAATGTATCACTAAGGTGACAGAAGTTGATTTCGAAGCATCATTGTTGAACAGGAGCTTCAACCGTTTTGTGGCATATGAGAAATTCCCTAAGCCCCGGACCTGTCGATTTTGGTCAAAAATGAAAATTTCAAAAGTGCCCCAATTTCTGCTTTAAACTTAAGGTACTATCCCAAAATGTATCACTAAGGTGACAGAAGTTGATTTAGGAGCATCATTTGTGAACAGAAGCTTCAACCGTTTTGTGGCATAAGAGAAATTCCCTAAGCCCCGGACCTGTCGATTTTTGTCAAAAATGAAAATTTCAAAAGTGCCCAAATTTCTGCTTTAAACTTAAGATACTATCCCAAAATGTATCACTAAGGTGACAGAAGTTGATTTAGGAGCATCATTTGTGAACAGAAGCTTCAACCGTTTTGTGGCATATGAGAAATTCCCTAAGCCCCGGACCTGTCGATTTTGGTCAAAAATTTAAATTTCAAAAGTGCCCAAATTTCTGCTTTAAACTTAAGGTACTATCCCAAAATGTATCACTAAGGTGACAGAAGCTGATTTCGGAGCATCATTTTTGAACAGAAGCTTCAACCGTTTTGTGGCATATGAGAAATTCCCTAAGCCCCGGACCTGTCGATTTTGGTCAAAAATGAAAATTTCGAAAGTGCCCCAATTTCTGCTTTAAACTGTAGGTGCTATCCCAAAATGTATCACTAAGGTGACAGAAGTTGATTTCGGAGCATCATTTGTGAACAGAAGCTTCAACCGTTTTGTGGCATATGAGAAAATCCCTAAGGCCCGGACCTGTCGATTTTGGTCAAAAATGAAAATTTTAAAAGTGCCCCAATTTCTGCTTTAAACTTTAGGTGCTATCCCAAAATGTATCACTAAGGTGACAGAAGTTGATTTAGGAGCATCATTTGTGAACAGAAGCTTCAACCGTTTTGTGGCATATGAGAAATTCCCTAAGCCCCGGACCTGTCTATTTTGGTCAAAAATGAAAATTTCAAAAGTGCCCCAATTTCTGCTTTAAACTTTAGGTGCTATCCCAAAATGTATCACTAAGGTGACAGAAGTTGATTTCAGAGCATCAATTTTGAACAGAAGCTTCAACCGTTTTGTGGCATATGAGAAATTCCCTAAGCCCCGGACCTGTCGATTTTGGTCAAAAATGAAAATTTCAAAAGTGCCCCAATTTCTGCTTTAAACTTTAGGTGCTGTCCCAAAATGTATCACTAAGGTGACAGAAGTTGATTTCGAAGCATCATTGTTGAACAGGAGCTTCAACCGTTTTGTGGCATATGAGAAATTCCCTAAGCCCCGGACCTGTCGATTTTGGTCAAAAATGAAAATTTCAAAAGTGCCCCAATTTCTGCTTTAAACTTAAGGTACTATCCCAAAATGTATCACTAAGGTGACAGAAGTTGATTTAGGAGCATCATTTGTGAACAGAAGCTTCAACCGTTTTGTGGCATAAGAGAAATTCCCTAAGCCCCGGACCTGTCGATTTTTGTCAAAAATGAAAATTTCAAAAGTGCCCAAATTTCTGCTTTAAACTTAAGATACTATCCCAAAATGTATCACTAAGGTGACAGAAGTTGATTTAGGAGCATCATTTGTGAACAGAAGCTTCAACCGTTTTGTGGCATATGAGAAATTCCCTAAGCCCCGGACCTGTCGATTTTGGTCAAAAATTAAAATTTCAAAAGTGCCCAAATTTCTGCTTTAAACTTAAGGTACTATCCCAAAATGTATCACTAAGGTGACAGAAGCTGATTTCGGAGCATCATTTTTGAACAGAAACTTCAACCGTTTTGTGGCATATGAGAAATTCCCTAAGCCCCGGACCTGTCGATTTTGGTCAAAAATGAAAATTTCAAAAGTGCCCCAATTTCTGCTTTAAACTTTAGGTACTATCTCAAAATGTATCACTAAGGTGACAGAAGTTGATTTAGGAGCATCATTTGTGAACAGAAGCTTCAACCGTTTTGTGGCATATGAGAAAATCCCTAAGGCCCAGACCTGTCGATTTTGGTCAAAAATGAAAATTTCGAAAGTGCCCCAATTTCTGCTTTAAACTGTAGGTGCTATCCCAAAATGTATCACTAAGGTGACAGAAGTTGATTTCGGAGCATCATTTGTGAACAGAAGCTTCAACCGTTTTGTGGCATATGAGAAAATCCCTAAGGCCCGGACCTGTCGATTTTGGTCAAAAATGAAAATTTCAAAAGTGCCCCAATTTCTGCTTTAAACTTTAGGTGCTATCCCAAAATGTATCACTAAGGTGACAGAAGTTGATTTCGGAGCATCATATTTGAACAGGAGCTTCAACCGTTTTGTGTGCATGTGAGAAATTCCCTGAGCCCCGGACCTGTCGATATTGGTCAAAAATGAAAATTTCAAAAGTGCCCCAATTTCTGCTTTAAACTGTAGGTGCTATCCCAAAATGTATCACTAAGGTGACAGAAGTTGATTTCGGAGCATCATATTTGAACAGAAGCTTGAACCGTTTTGTGACATATGAGAAATTCCCTATGCCCCGGACCTGTCGATTTTGGTCAAAAATGAAAATTTCAAAAGTGCCCCAATTTCTGCTTTAAACTTTAGGTGCTATCCCAAAATGTATCACTAAGGTGACAGAAGTTGATTTAGGAGCATCATTTTTGAACAGGAGCTTCAACCGTTTTGTGACATATGAGAAATTCCCTAAGCCCCGGACCTGTCGATTTTGGTCAAAAATGAAAATTTCAAAAGTGCCCCAATTTCTGCTTTAAACTTTAGGTGCTATCCCAAAATGTATCACTAAGGTGACAGAAGCTGATTTCGGAGCATCATTTTTGAACAGAAACTTCAACCGTTTTGTGGCATATGAGAAATTCCCTAAGCCCCGGACCTGTCGATTTTGGTCAAAAATGAAAATTTCAAAAGTGCCCCAATTTCTGCTTTAAACTTTAGGTACTATCTCAAAATGTATCACTAAGGTGACAGAAGTTGATTTAGGAGCATCATTTGTGAACAGAAGCTTCAACCGTTTTGTGGCATATGAGAAAATCCCTAAGGCCCAGACCTGTCGATTTTGGTCAAAAATGAAAATTTCGAAAGTGCCCCAATTTCTGCTTTAAACTGTAGGTGCTATCCCAAAATGTATCACTAAGGTGACAGAAGTTGATTTCGGAGCATCATTTGTGAACAGAAGCTTCAACCGTTTTGTGGCATATGAGAAAATCCCTAAGGCCCGGACCTGTCGATTTTGGTCAAAAATGAAAATTTCAAAAGTGCCCCAATTTCTGCTTTAAACTTTAGGTGCTATCCCAAAATGTATCACTAAGGTGACAGAAGTTGATTTCGGAGCATCATATTTGAACAGGAGCTTCAACCGTTTTGTGTGCATGTGAGAAATTCCCTGAGCCCCGGACCTGTCGATATTGGTCAAAAATGAAAATTTCAAAAGTGCCCCAATTTCTGCTTTAAACTGTAGGTGCTATCCCAAAATGTATCACTAAGGTGACAGAAGTTGATTTCGGAGCATCATATTTGAACAGAAGCTTGAACCGTTTTGTGACATATGAGAAATTCCCTATGCCCCGGACCTGTCGATTTTGGTCAAAAATGAAAATTTCAAAAGTGCCCCAATTTCTGCTTTAAACTTTAGGTGCTATCCCAAAATGTATCACTAAGGTGACAGAAGTTGATTTAGGAGCATCATTTTTGAACAGGAGCTTCAACCGTTTTGTGACATATGAGAAATTCCCTAAGCCCCGGACCTGTCGATTTTGGTCAAAAATGAAAATTTCAAAAGTGCCCCAATTTCTGCTTTAAACTTTAGGTGCTATCCCAAAATGTATCACTAAGGTGACAGAAGTTGATTTCGGAGCATCATTTTTGAACAGGAGCTTCAACCGTTTTGTGGCAAATGAGAAATTCCCTAAGCCCCGGACCTGTCGATTTTGGTCAAAAATGAAAATTTCAAAAGTGCCCCAATTTCTGCTTTAAACTTTAGGTGCTATCCCAAAATGTATCACTAAGGTGACAGAAGTTGATTTCGGAGCATCATTTTTGAACAGGAGCTTCAACTGTTTTGTGGCATATGAGAAATTCCCTAAGCCCCGGACCTGTCGATTTTGGTCAAAAATGAAAATTTCAAAAGTGCCCCAATTTCTGCTTTAAACTTTAGGTGCTATCCCAAAATGTATCACTAAGGTGACAGAAGTTGATTTCAGAGCATCAATTTTGAACAGAAGCTTCAACCGTTTTGTGGCATATGAGAAATTCCCTAAGCCCCGGACCTGTCGATTTTGGTCAAAAATGAAAATTTCAAAAGTGCCCCAATTTCTGCTTTAAACTTTAGGTGCTGTCCCAAAATGTATCACTAAGGTGACAGAAGTTGATTTCGAAGCATCATTGTTGAACAGGAGCTTCAACCGTTTTGTGGCATATGAGAAATTCCCTAAGCCCCGGACCTGTCGATTTTGGTCAAAAATGAAAATTTCAAAAGTGCCCCAATTTCTGCTTTAAACTTAAGGTACTATCCCAAAATGTATCACTAAGGTGACAGAAGTTGATTTAGGAGCATCATTTGTGAACAGAAGCTTCAACCGTTTTGTGGCATATGAGAAATTCCCTAAGCCCCGGACCTGTCGATTTTGGTCAAAAATGAAAATTTCAAAAGTGCCCAAATTTCTGCTTTAAACTTTAGGTGCTATCCCAAAATGTATCACTAAGGTGACAGAAGTTGATTTCGGAGCATCGTTTTTGAACAGGAGCTTCAACCGTTTTGTGGCATTTGAGAAATTCCCTAAGCCCCGGACCTGTCGATTTTGGTCAAAAATGAAAATTTCAAAAGTGCCCCAATTTCTGCTTTAAACTTTAGGTGCTATCCCAAAATGTATCACTAAGGTGACAGAAGTTGATTTCAGAGCATCAATTTTGAACAGAAGCTTCAACCGTTTTGTGGCATATGAGAAATTCCCTAAGCCCCGGACCTGTCGATTTTTGTCAGAAATGAAAATTTCAAAAGTGCCCAAATTTCTGCTTTAAACTTAAGATACTATCCCAAAATGTATCACTAAGGTGACAGAAGTTGATTTAGGAGCATCATTTGTGAACAGAAGCTTCAACCGTTTTGTGGCATATGAGAAATTCCCTAAGCCCCGGACCTGTCGATTTTGGTCAAAAATTAAAATTTCAAAAGTGCCCAAATTTCTGCTTTAAACTTAAGGTACTATCCCAAAATGTATCACTAAGGTGACAGAAGCTGATTTCGGAGCATCATTTTTGAACAGAAGCTTCAACCGTTTTGTGGCATATGGGAAATTCCCTAAGCCCCGGACCTGTCGATTTTGGTCAAAAATGAAAATTTCGAAAGTGCCCCAATTTCTGCTTTAAACTGTAGGTGCTATCCCAAAATGTATCACTAAGGTGACAGAAGTTGATTTCGGAGCATCATTTGTGAACAGAAGCTTCAACCGTTTTGTGGCATATGAGAAAATCCCTAAGGCCCGGACCTGTCGATTTTGGTCAAAAATGAAAATTTTAAAAGTGCCCCAATTTCTGCTTTAAACTTTAGGTGCTATCCCAAAATGTATCACTAAGGTGACAGAAGTTGATTTCGGAGCATCATATTTGAACAGGAGCTTTAACCGTTTTGTGTGCATGTGAGAAATTCCCTGAGCCCCAGACCTGTCGATATTTGTCAAAAATGAAAATTTCAAAAGTGCCCCAATTTCTGCTTTAAACTGTAGGTGCTATCCCAAAATGTATCACTAAGGTGACAGAAGTTGATTTCGGAGCATCATATTTGAACAGAAGCTTGAACCGTTTTGTGACATATGAGAAATTCCCTATGCCCCGGACCTGTCGATTTTGGTCAAAAATGAAAATTTCAAAAGTGCCCCAATTTCTGCTTTAAACTTTAGGTGCTATCCCAAAATGTATCACTAAGGTGACAGAAGTTGATTTTGGAGCATCTTTTTTGAACAGGAGCTTCAACCGTTTTGTGACATATGAGAAATTCCCTAAGCCCCGGACCTGTCGATTTTGGTCAAAAATGAAAATTTCAAAAGTGCCCCAATTTCTGCTTTAAACTTTAGGTGCTATCCCAAAATGTATCACTAAGGTGACAGAAGTTGATTTCGGAGCATCATTTTTGAACAGGAGCTTCAACCGTTTTGTGGCATATGAGAAATTCCCTAAGCCCCGGACCTGTCGATTTTGGTCAAAAATGAAAATTTCAAAAGTGCCCAAATTTCTGCTTTAAACTTTAGGTGCTATCCCAAAATGTATCACTAAGGTGACAGAAGTTGATTTCGGAGCATCGTTTTTGAACAGGAGCTTCAACCGTTTTGTGGCATATGAGAAATTCCCTAAGCCCCGGACCTGTCGATTTTGGTCAAAAATGAAAATTTCAAAAGTGCCCCAATTTCTGCTTTAAACTTTAGGTGCTATCCCAAAATGTATCACTAAGGTGACAGAAGTTGATTTCAGAGCATCAATTTTGAACAGAAGCTTCAACCGTTTTGTGGCATATGAGAAATTCCCTAAGCCCCGGACCTGTCGATTTTGGTCAAAAATGAAAATTTCAAAAGTGCCCCAATTTCTGCTTTAAACTTTAGGTGCTGTCCCAAAATGTATCACTAAGGTGACAGAAGTTGATTTCGAAGCATCATTGTTGAACAGGAGCTTCAACCGTTTTGTGGCATATGAGAAATTCCCTAAGCCCCGGACCTGTCGATTTTTGTCAAAAATGAAAATTTCAAAAGTGCCCAAATTTCTGCTTTAAACTTAAGATACTATCCCAAAATGTATCACTAAGGTGACAGAAGTTGATTTCAGAGCATCAATTTTGAACAGAATCTTCAACCGTTTTGTGGCATATGAGAAATTCCCTAAGCCCCGGACCTGTCGATATTGGTCAAATATGAAAATTTCAAAAGTGCCCCAATTTTTGCTTTAAACTGTAGGTGCTATACCAAAATGTATCACTAAGGTGACAGAAGTTGATTTCGGAGCATCATATTTGAACAGAAGCTTGAACCGTTTTGTGACATATGAGAAATTCCCTAAGCCCCAGACCTGTCGATTTTGGTCAAAAATGAAAATTTCAAAAGTGCCCCAATTTCTGCTTTAAACTTTAGGTGCTATCCCAAAATGTATCACTAAGGTGACAGAAGTTGATTTTGGAGCATCATTTTTGAACAGGAGCTTCAACCGTTTTGTGGCATATGAGAAATTCCCTAAGCCCCGGACCTGTCGATTTTGGTCAAAAATGAAAAATTCAAAAGTGCCCCAATTTCTGCTTTAAACTTTAGGTGCTGTCCCAAAATGTATCACTAAGGTGACAGAAGTTGATTTCGGAGCATCATTGTTGAACAGGAGCTTCAACCGTTTTGTGGCATATGAGAAATTCCCTAAGCCCCGGACCTGTCGATATTGGTCAAAAATTAAAATTTCAAAAGTGCCCCAATTTCTGCTTTAAACTGTAGGTGCTATCCCAAAATGTATCACTAAGGTGACAGAAGTTGATTTCGGAGCATCATATTTGAACAGAAGCTTGAACCGTTTTGTGAAATATGAGAAATTCCCTAAGCCTCGGACCTGTCGATTTTGGTCGAAAATGAAAATTTCAAAAGTGCCCCAATTTCTGCTTTAAACTTTAGGTGCTATCCCAAAATGTATCACTAAGGTGACAGAAGTTGATGTTGGAGCATCATTTTTGAACAGGAGCTTCAACCGTTTTGTGACATATGAGAAATTCCCTAAGCCCCGGACCTGTCGATTTTGGTCAAAAATGAAAATTTCAAAAGTGCCCCAATTTCTGCTTTAAACTTTAGGTGCTATCCCAAAATGTATCACTAAGGTGACAGAAGTTGATTTCGGAGCATCATTTTTGAACAGGAGCTTCAACCGTTTTGTGGCATATGAGAAATTCTCTAAGCCCCGGACCTGTCGATTTTGGTCAAAAATGAAAATTTCAAAAGTGCCCCAATTTCTGCTTTAAACTTTAGGTGCTGTCCCAAAATGTATCACTAAGGTGACAGAAGTTGATTTCGGAGCATCATTGTTGAACGGGAGCTTCAACCGTTTTGTGGCATATGAGAAATTTCCTAAGCCCCGGACCTGTCGATTTTGGTCAAAAATGAAAATTTCAAAAGTGCCCCAATTTCTGCTTTACACTTTAGGTACTATCCCAAAATGTATCACTAAGGTGACAGAAGTTGATTTCGGAGCATCATTTTTGAACCGAAGCTTCAACCGTTTTGTGGCATATGAGAAATTCCCTAAGCCCCGGACCTGTCGATTTTGGTCAAAAATGAAAATTTCAAAAGTGCCCCAATTTCTGCTTTAAACTTTAGGTGCTATCCCAAAATGTATCACTAAGGTGACAGAAGTTGATTTCGGAGCATCATATTTGAACAGAAGCTTGAACCATTTTGTGACATATGAGAAATTCCCTAAGCCCCGGACCTGTCGATTTTGGTCAAAAATGAAAATTTCAAAAGTGCCCCAATTTCTGCTTTAAACTTTAGGTGCTATCCCAAAATGTATCACTAAGGTGACAGAAGTTGATTTTTGAGCATCATTTTTGAACAGGAGCTTCAACCGTTTTGTGACATATGAGAAATTCCCTAAGCCCCGGACCTGTCGATTTTGGTCAAAAATGAAAATTTCAAAAGTGCCCCAATTTCTGCTTTAAACTTTAGGTGCTATCCCAAAATGTATCACTAAGGTGACAGAAGTTGATTTCGGAGCATCATATTTGAACAGGAGCTTCAACCGTTTTGTGTGCATATGAGAAATTCCCTAAGCCCCGGACCTGTCGATATTGGTCAAAAATGAAAATTTCAAAAGTGCCCCAATTTCTGCTTTAAACTGTAGGTGCTATCCCAAAATGTATCACTAAGGTGACAGAAGTTGATTTCGGAGCATCATATTTGAACAGAAGCTTGAACCGTTTTGTGACATATGAGAAATTCCCTAAGCCCCGGACCTGTCGATTTTGGTCAAAAATGAAAATTTCAAAAGTGCCCCAATTTCTGCTTTAAACTTTAGGTGCTATCCCAAAATGTATCACTAAGGTGACAGAAGTTGATTTTGGAGCATCATTTTTGAACAGGAGCTTCAACCGTTTTGTGACATATGAGAAATTCCCTAAGCCCCGGACCTGTCGATTTTGGTCAAAAATGAAAATTTCAAAAGTGCCCCAATTTCTGCTTTAAACTTTAGGTGCTATCCCAAAATGTATCACTAAGGTGACAGAAGTTGATTTCGGAGCATCATTTTTGAACAGGAGCTTCAACCGTTTTGTGGCATATGAGAAATTCCCTAAGCCCCGGACCTGTCGATTTTGGTCAAAAATGAAAATTTCAAAAGTGCCCCAATTTCTGCTTTAAACTTTAGGTGCTGTCCCAAAATGTATCACTAAGGTGACAGAAGTTGATTTCGGAGCATCATTGTTGAACAGGAGCTTCAACCGTTTTGTGGCATATGAGAAATTCCCTAGGCCCCGGACCTGTCGATTTTGGTCAAAAATGAAAATTTCAAAAGTGCCCCAATTTCTGCTTTAAACTTTAGGTGCTATCCCAAAATGTATCACTAAGGTGACAGAAGTTGATTTCGGAGCATCATTTTTGAACAGGAGCTTCAACCGTTTTGTGTGCATATGAGAAATTCCCTAAGCCCCGGACCTGTCGATATTGGTCAAAAATGAAAATTTCAAAAGTGCCCCAATTTCTGCTTTAAACTGTAGGTGCTATCCCAAAATGTATCACTAAGGTGACAGAAGTTGATTTCGGAGCATCATATTTGAACAGAAGCTTGAACCGTTTTGTGACATATGAGAAATTCCCTAAGCCCCGGACCTGTCGATTTTGGTCAAAAATGAAAATTTCAAAAGTGCCCCAATTTCTGCTTTAAACTTTAGGTGCTATCCCAAAATGTATCACTAAGGTGACAGAAGTTGATTTTGGAGCATCATTTTTGAACAGGAGCTTCAACCGTTTTGTGGCATATGAGAAATTCCCTAAGCCCCGGACCTGTCGATTTTGGTCAAAAATGAAAATTTCAAAAGTGCCCAAATTTCTGATTTAAACTTAAGATACTATCCCAAAATGTATCACTAAGGTGGCAGAAGTTGATTTAGGAGCATCATTTGTGAACAGAAGCTTCAACCGTTTTGTGGCATATGAGAAATTCCCTAAGCCCCGGACCTGTCGATTTTGGTCAAAAATGAAAATTTCAAAAGTGCCCCAATTTCTGCTTTAAACTTTAGGTGCTGTCCCAAAATGTATCACTAAGGTGACAGAAGTTGATTTCGAAGCATCATTGTTGAACAGGAGCTTCAACCGTTTTGTGGCATATGAGAAATTCCCTAAGCCCCGGACCTGTCGATTTTGGTCAAAAATGAAAATTTCAAAAGTGCCCCAATTTCTGCTTTAAACTTAAGGTACTATCCCAAAATGTATCACTAAGGTGACAGAAGTTGATTTAGGAGCATCATTTGTGAACAGAAGCTTCAACCGTTTTGTGGCATATGAGAAATTCCCTAAGCCCCGGACCTGTCGATTTTTGTCAAAAATGAAAATTTCAAAAGTGCCCAAATTTCTGCTTTAAACTTAAGATACTATCCCAAAATGTATCACTAAGGTGACAGAAGTTGATTTAGGAGCATCATTTGTGAACAGAAGCTTCAACCGTTTTGTGGCATATGAGAAATTCCCTAAGCCCCGGACCTGTCGATTTTGGTCAAAAATTAAAATTTCAAAAGTGCCCAAATTTCTGCTTTAAACTTAAGGTACTATCCCAAAATGTATCACTAAGGTGACAGAAGCTGATTTCGGAGCATCATTTTTGAACAGAAGCTTCAACCGTTTTGTGGCATATGGGAAATTCCCTAAGCCCCGGACCTGTCGATTTTGGTCAAAAATGAAAATTTCAAAAGTGCCCCAATTTCTGCTTTAAACTTTAGGTACTATCCCAAAATGTATCACTAAGGTGACAGAAGTTGATTTAGGAGCATCATTTGTGAACAGAAGCTTCAACCGTTTTGTGAAATATGAGAAATTCCCTAAGCCTCGGACCTGTCGATTTTGGTCAAAAATGAAAATTTCAAAAGTGCCCCAATTTCTGCTTTAAACTTTAGGTGCTATCCCAAAATGTATCACTAAGGTGACAGAAGTTGATGTTGGAGCATCATTTTTGAACAGGAGCTTCAACCGTTTTGTGACATATGAGAAATTCCCTAAGCCCCGGACCTGTCGATTTTGGTCAAAAATGAAAATTTCAAAAGTGCCCCAATTTCTGCTTTAAACTTTAGGTGCTATCCCAAAATGTATCACTAAGGTGACAGAAGTTGATTTCGGAGCATCATTTTTGAACAGGAGCTTCAACCGTTTTGTGGCATATGAGAAATTCTCTAAGCCCCGGACCTGTCGATTTTGGTCAAAAATGAAAATTTCAAAAGTGCCCCAATTTCTGCTTTAAACTTTAGGTGCTGTCCCAAAATGTATCACTAAGGTGACAGAAGTTGATTTCGGAGCATCATTGTTGAACGGGAGCTTCAACCGTTTTGTGGCATATGAGAAATTTCCTAAGCCCCGGACCTGTCGATTTTGGTCAAAAATGAAAATTTCAAAAGTGCCCCAATTTCTGCTTTAAACTTTAGGTGCTATCCCAAAATGTATCACTAAGGTGACAGAAGTTGATTTCGGAGCATCATTTTTGAACAGGAGCTTCAACCGTTTTGTGGCATATGAGAAATTCTCTAAGCCCCGGACCTGTCGATTTTGGTCAAAAATGAAAATTTCAAAAGTGCCCCAATTTCTGCTTTAAACTGTAGGTGCTATCCCAAAATGTATCACTATGGTGACAGAAGTTGATTTTGGAGCATCATTTTTGAACAGGAGCTTCAACCGTTTTGTGACATATGAGAAATTCCCTAAGCCCCGGACCTGTCGATTTTGGTCAAAAATGAAAATTTCAAAAGTGCCCCAATTTCTGCTTTAAACTTTAGGTGCTATCCCAAAATGTATCACTAAGGTGACAGAAGTTGATTTTGGAGCATCATTTTTGAACAGGAGCTTCAACCGTTTTGTGACATATGAGAAATTCCCTAAGCCCCGGTGCTGTCGATTTTGGTCAAAAATGAAAATTTCAAAAGTGCACCAATTTCTGCTTTAAACTTTAGGTGCTATCCCAAAATGTATCACTAAGGTGACAGAAGTTGATTTCGGAGCATCATTTTTGAACAGGAGCTTCAACCGTTTTGTGGCATATGAGAAATTCCCTAAGCCCCGGACCTGTCGATTTTGGTCAAAAATGAAAATTTCAAAAGTGCCCCAATTTCTGCTTTAAACTTTAGATGCTGTCCCAAAATGTATCACTAAGGTGACAGAAGTTGATTTCGGAGCATCATTGTTGAACAGGAGCTTCAACCGTTTTGTGGCATATGAGAAATTCCCTAAGCGCCGGACCTGTCGATTTTGGTCAAAAATGAAAATTTCAAAAGTGCCCCAATTTCTGCTTTAAACTTTAGGTGCTATCCCAAAATGTATCACTAAGGTGACAGAAGTTGATTTCGGAGCATCATTTTTGAACAGGAGCTTCAACCGTTTTGTGTGCATATGAGAAATTCCCTAAGCCCCAGACCTGTCGATATTGGTCAAAAATGAAAATTTCAAAAGTGCCCCAATTTCTGCTTTAAACTGTAGGTGCTATCCCAAAATGTATCACTAAGGTGACAGAAGTTGATTTCAGAGCATCATTTGTGAACAGAAGCTTCAACCGTTTTGTGGCATATGAGAAAATCCCTAAGGCCCGGACCTGTCGATTTTGGTCAAAAATGAAAATTTCAAAAGTGCCCCAATTTCTGCTTTAAACTGTAGGTGCTATCCCAAAATGTATCACTAAGGTGACAAAAGTTGATTTCGGAGCATCATTTTTGAACAGAAGCTTCAATCGTTTTGTGGCATATGAGAAATTCCCTAAGCCCCGGACCTGTCGATTTTGGTCAAAAATGAAAATTTCAAAAGTGCCCCAATTTCTGCTTTAAACTTTAGGTGCTAGCCCAAAATGTATCACTAAGGTGACAGAAGTTGATTTCGGAGCATCATATTTGAACAGGAGCTTCAACCGTTTTGTGTGCATATGAGAAATTCCCTAAGCCCCGGACCTGTCGATATTGGTCAAAAATGAAAATTTCAAAAGTGCCCCAATTTCTGCTTTAAACTGTAGGTGCTATCCCAAAATGTATCACTAATGTGACAGAAGTTGATTTTGGAGCATCATTTTTTAACAGGAGCTTCAACCGTTTTGTGACATATGAGAAAATCCCTAAGCCCCGGACCTGTCGATTTTGGTCAAAAATGAAAATTTCAAAAGTGCCCCAATTTCTGCTTTAAACTTTAGGTGCTATCCCAAAATGTATCACTAAGGTGACAGAAGTTGATTTCGGAGCATCATTTTTGAACAGGAGCTTCAACCGTTTTGTGGCATATGAGAAATTCCCTAAGCCCCGGACCTGTCGATTTTGGTCAAAAATGAAAATTTCAAAAGTGCCCCAATTTCTGCTTTAAACTTTAGGTGCTATCCCAAAATGTATCACTAAGGTGACAGAAGTTGATTTCGGAGCATCATTTTTGAACAGGAGCTTCAACCGTTTTGTGGCATATGAGAAATTCCCTAAGCCCCGGATCTGTCGATTTTGGTCAAAAATGAAAATTTCAAAAGTGCCCCAATTTCTGCTTTAAACTTTAGGTGCTGTCCCAAAATGTATCACTAAGGTGACAGAAGTTGATTTCGGAGCATCATTTTTGAACAGAAGCTTCAACCGTTTTGTGGCATATGAGAAATTCCCTAAGCCCCGAACCTGTCGATTTTGGTCAAAAATGAAAATTTCAAAAGTGCCCCAATTTCTGCTTTAAACTTTAGGTGCTATCCCAAAATGTATCACTAAGGTGACAGAAGTTGATTTCGGAGCATCATTTTTGAACAGAAGCTTCAACCGTTTTGTGGCATATGAGAAAATACCTAAGCCCCGGACCTGTCGATTTTGGTCAAAAATGAAAATTTCAAAAGTGCCCCAATTTCTGCTTTAAACTTTAGGTGCTATCCCAAAATGTATCACTAAGGTGACAGAAGTTGATTTCATAGCATCATTTTTGAACAGGAGCTTCAACTGTTTTGTGGCATATGAGAAATTCCCTAAGCCCCGGACCTGTCGATTTTGGTCAAAAATGAAAATTTCAAAAGTGCCCCAATTTCTGCTTTAAACTTTAGGTGCTGTCCCAAAATGTATCACTAAGGTGACAGAAGTTGATTTCGAAGCATCATTGTTGAACAGGAGCTTCAACCGTTTTGTGGCATATGAGAAATTCCCTAAGCCCCGGACCTGTCGATTTTGGTCAAAAATGAAAATTTCAAAAGTGCCCCAATTTCTGCTTTAAACTTTAGGTGCTATCCCAAAATGTATCACTAAGGTGACAGAAGTTGATTTCGGAGCATCATTTTTGAACAGGAGCTTCAACCGTTTTGTGGCATATGAGAAATTCCCTAAGCCCCGGATCTGTCGATTTTGGTCAAAAATGAAAATTTCAAAAGTGCCCCAATTTCTGCTTTAAACTTTAGGTGCTGTCCCAAAATGTATCACTAAGGTGACAGAAGTTGATTTCGGAGCATCATTTTTGAACAGAAGCTTCAACCGTTTTGTGGCATATGAGAAATTCCCTAAGCCCCGAACCTGTCGATTTTGGTCAAAAATGAAAATTTCAAAAGTGCCCCAATTTCTGCTTTAAACTTTAGGTGCTGTCCCAAAATGTATCACTAAGGTGACAGAAGTTGATTTCGGAGCATCATTTTTGAACAGAAGCTTCAACCGTTTTGTGGCATATGAGAAAATACCTAAGCCCCGGACCTGTCGATTTTGGTCAAAAATGAAAATTTCAAAAGTGCCCCAATTTCTGCTTTAAACTTTAGGTGCTATCCCAAAATGTATCACTAAGGTGACAGAAGTTGATTTCGTAGCATCATTTTTGAACAGGAGCTTCAACTGTTTTGTGGCATATGAGAAATTCCCTAAGCCCCGGACCTGTCGATTTTGGTCAAAAATGAAAATTTCAAAAGTGCCCCAATTTCTGCTTTAAACTTTAGGTGCTGTCCCAAAATGTATCACTAAGGTGACAGAAGTTGATTTCGAAGCATCATTGTTGAACAGGAGCTTCAACCGTTTTGTGGCATATGAGAAATTCCCTAAGCCCCGGACCTGTCGATTTTGGTCAAAAATGAAAATTTCAAAAGTGCCCCAATTTCTGCTTTAAACTTTAGGTGCTATCCCAAAATGTATCACTAAGGTGACAGAAGTTGATTTCGGAGCATCATTTTTGAACAGGAGCTTCAACCGTTTTGTGGCATATGAGAAATTCCCTAAGCCCCGGATCTGTCGATTTTGGTCAAAAATGAAAATTTCAAAAGTGCCCCAATTTCTGCTTTAAACTTTAGGTGCTGTCCCAAAATGTATCACTAAGGTGACAGAAGTTGATTTCGGAGCATCATTTTTGAACAGAAGCTTCAACCGTTTTGTGGCATATGAGAAATTCCCTAAGCCCCGAACCTGTCGATTTTGGTCAAAAATGAAAATTTCAAAAGTGCCCCAATTTCTGCTTTAAACTTTAGGTGCTGTCCCAAAATGTATCACTAAGGTGACAGAAGTTGATTTCGGAGCATCATTTTTGAACAGAAGCTTCAACCGTTTTGTGGCATATGAGAAAATACCTAAGCCCCGGACCTGTCGATTTTGGTCAAAAATGAAAATTTCAAAAGAGCCCCAATTTCTGCTTTAAACTTTAGGTGCTATCCCAAAATGTATCACTAAGGTGACAGAAGTTGATTTCGTAGCATCATTTTTGAACAGGAGCTTCAACTGTTTTGTGGCATATGAGAAATTCCCTAAGCCCCGGACCTGTCGATTTTGGTCAAAAATGAAAATTTCAAAAGTGCCCCAATTTCTGCTTTAAACTTTAGGTGCTGTCCCAAAATGTATCACTAAGGTGACAGAAGTTGATTTCGAAGCATCATTGTTGAACAGGAGCTTCAACCGTTTTGTGGCATATGAGAAATTCCCTAAGCCCCGGACCTGTCGATTTTGGTCAAAAATGAAAATTTCAAAAGTGCCCCAATTTCTGCTTTAAACTTTAGGTGCTATCCCAAAATGTATCACTAAGGTGACAGAAGTTGATTTCAGAGCATCAATTTTGAACAGAAGCTTCAACCGTTTTGTGGCATATGAGAAATTCCCTAAGCCCCGGACCTGTCGATTTTGGTCAAAAATGAAAATTTCAAAAGTGCCCCAATTTCTGCTTTAAACTTTAGGTGCTGTCCCAAAATGTATCACTAAGGTGACAGAAGTTGATTTCGAAGCATCATTGTTGAACAGGAGCTTCAACCGTTTTGTGGCATATGAGAAATTCCCTAAGCCCCGGATCTGTCGATTTTGGTCAAAAATGAAAATTTCAAAAGTGCCCCAATTTCTGCTTTAAACTTTAGGTGCTGTCCCAAAATGTATCACTAAGGTGACAGAAGTTGATTTCGGAGCATCATTTTTGAACAGAAGCTTCAACCGTTTTGTGGCATATGAGAAATTCCCTAAGCCCCGAACCTGTCGATTTTGGTCAAAAATGAAAATTTCAAAAGTGCCCCAATTTCTGCTTTAAACTTTAGGTGCTGTCCCAAAATGTATCACTAAGGTGACAGAAGTTGATTTCGGAGCATCATTTTTGAACAGAAGCTTCAACCGTTTTGTGGCATATGAGAAAATACCTAAGCCCCGGACCTGTCGATTTTGGTCAAAAATGAAAATTTCAAAAGTGCCCCAATTTCTGCTTTAAACTTTA
This sequence comes from Pseudophryne corroboree, assembly GCF_028390025.1. Lineage (NCBI taxonomy): Eukaryota > Metazoa > Chordata > Amphibia > Anura > Myobatrachidae > Pseudophryne > Pseudophryne corroboree. The sequence goes on along the minus strand of NW_026967848.1, from coordinate 19,678 downwards.
GGTGCTATCCCAAAATGTATCACTAAGGTGACAGAAGTTGATTTCGTAGCATCATTTTTGAACAGGAGCTTCAACTGTTTTGTGGCATATGAGAAATTCCCTAAGCCCCGGACCTGTCGATTTTGGTCAAAAATGAAAATTTCAAAAGTGCCCCAATTTCTGCTTTAAACTTTAGGTGCTGTCCCAAAATGTATCACTAAGGTGACAGAAGTTGATTTCGAAGCATCATTGTTGAACAGGAGCTTCAACCGTTTTGTGGCATATGAGAAATTCCCTAAGCCCCGGACCTGTCGATTTTGGTCAAAAATGAAAATTTCAAAAGTGCCCCAATTTCTGCTTTAAACTTTAGGTGCTATCCCAAAATGTATCACTAAGGTGACAGAAGTTGATTTCGGAGCATCATTTTTGAACAGGAGCTTCAACCGTTTTGTGGCATATGAGAAATTCCCTAAGCCCCGGATCTGTCGATTTTGGTCAAAAATGAAAATTTCAAAAGTGCCCCAATTTCTGCTTTAAACTTTAGGTGCTGTCCCAAAATGTATCACTAAGGTGACAGAAGTTGATTTCGGAGCATCATTTTTGAACAGAAGCTTCAACCGTTTTGTGGCATATGAGAAATTCCCTAAGCCCCGAACCTGTCGATTTTGGTCAAAAATGAAAATTTCAAAAGTGCCCCAATTTCTGCTTTAAACTTTAGGTGCTGTCCCAAAATGTATCACTAAGGTGACAGAAGTTGATTTCGGAGCATCATTTTTGAACAGAAGCTTCAACCGTTTTGTGGCATATGAGAAAATACCTAAGCCCCGGACCTGTCGATTTTGGTCAAAAATGAAAATTTCAAAAGAGCCCCAATTTCTGCTTTAAACTTTAGGTGCTATCCCAAAATGTATCACTAAGGTGACAGAAGTTGATTTCGTAGCATCATTTTTGAACAGGAGCTTCAACTGTTTTGTGGCATATGAGAAATTCCCTAAGCCCCGGACCTGTCGATTTTGGTCAAAAATGAAAATTTCAAAAGTGCCCCAATTTCTGCTTTAAACTTTAGGTGCTGTCCCAAAATGTATCACTAAGGTGACAGAAGTTGATTTCGAAGCATCATTGTTGAACAGGAGCTTCAACCGTTTTGTGGCATATGAGAAATTCCCTAAGCCCCGGACCTGTCGATTTTGGTCAAAAATGAAAATTTCAAAAGTGCCCCAATTTCTGCTTTAAACTTTAGGTGCTATCCCAAAATGTATCACTAAGGTGACAGAAGTTGATTTCAGAGCATCAATTTTGAACAGAAGCTTCAACCGTTTTGTGGCATATGAGAAATTCCCTAAGCCCCGGACCTGTCGATTTTGGTCAAAAATGAAAATTTCAAAAGTGCCCCAATTTCTGCTTTAAACTTTAGGTGCTGTCCCAAAATGTATCACTAAGGTGACAGAAGTTGATTTCGAAGCATCATTGTTGAACAGGAGCTTCAACCGTTTTGTGGCATATGAGAAATTCCCTAAGCCCAGGACCTGTCGATTTTGGTCAAAAATGAAAATTTCAAAAGTGCCCCAATTTCTGCTTTAAACTTAAGGTACTATCCCAAAATGTATCACTAAGGTGACAGAAGTTGATTTAGGAGCATCATTTGTGAACAGAAGCTTCAACCGTTTTGTGGCATATGAGAAATTCCCTAAGCCCCGGACCTGTCGATTTTTGTCAAAAATGAAAATTTCAAAAGTGCCCAAATTTCTGCTTTAAACTTAAGGTACTATCCCAAAATGTATCACTAAGGTGACAGAAGTTGATTTAGGAGCATCATTTGTGAATAGAAGCTTCAACCGTTTTGTGGCATATGAGAAATTCCCTAAGCCCCGGACCTGTCGATTTTGGTCAAAAATTAAAATTTCAAAAGTGCCCAAATTTCTGCTTTAAACTTAAGGTACTATCCCAAAATGTATCACTAAGGTGACAGAAGTTGATTTCAGAGCATCAATTTTGAACAGAAGCTTCAACCGTTTTGTGGCATATGAGAAATTCCCTAAGCCCCGGACCTGTCGATTTTGGTCAAAAATGAAAATTTCAAAAGTGCCCCAATTTCTGCTTTAAACTTTAGGTGCTGTCCCAAAATGTATCACTAAGGTGACAGAAGTTGATTTCGAAGCATCATTGTTGAACAGGAGCTTCAACCGTTTTGTGGCATATGAGAAATTCCCTAAGCCCCGGACCTGTCGATTTTGGTCAAAAATGAAAATTTCAAAAGTGCTCCAATTTCTGCTTTAAACTTAAGGTACTATCCCAAATTGTATCACTAAGGTGACAGAAGTTGATTTAGGAGCATCATTTGTGAACAGAAGCTTCAACCGTTTTGTGGCATATGAGAAATTCCCTAAGCCCCGGACCTGTCGATTTTTGTCAAAAATGAAAATTTCAAAAGTGCCCAAATTTCTGCTTTAAACTTAAGGTACTATCCCAAAATGTATCACTAAGGTGACAGAAGTTGATTTAGGAGCATCATTTGTGAATAGAAGCTTCAACCGTTTTGTGGCATATGAGAAATTCCCTAAGCCCCGGACCTGTCGATTTTGGTCAAAAATTAAAATTTCAAAAGTGCCCAAATTTCTGCTTTAAACTTAAGGTACTATCCCAAAATGTATCACTAAGGTGACAGAAGCTGATTTCGGAGCATCATTTTTGAACAGAAGCTTCAACCGTTTTGTGGCATATGAGAAATTCCCTAAGCCCCGGACCTGTCGATTTTGGTCAAAAATGAAAATTTCAAAAGTGCCCCAATTTCTGCTTTAAACTTTAGGTACTATCCCAAAATGTATCACTAAGGTGACAGAAGTTGATTTAGGAGCATCATTTGTGAACAGAAGCTTCAACCGTTTTGTGGCATATGAGAAAATCCCTAAGGCCCAGACCTGTCGATTTTGGTCAAAAATGAAAATTTCGAAAGTGCCCCAATTTCTGCTTTAAACTTTAGGTGCTATCCCAAAATGTATCACTAAGGTGACAGAAGTTGATTTCGGAGCATCATTTTTGAACAGGAGCTTCAACCGTTTTGTGGCATATGAGAAATTCCCTAAGCCCCGGACCTGTCGATTTTGGTCAAAAATGAAAATTTCAAAAGTGCCCCAATTTCTGCTTTAAACTTTAGGTGCTGTCCCAAAATGTATCACTAAGGTGACAGAAGTTGATTTCGGAGCATCATTTTTGAACAGAAGCTTCAACCGTTTTGTGGCATATGAGAAATTCCCTAAGCCCCGGACCTGTCGATTTTGGTCAAAAATGAAAATTTCAAAAGTGCCCCAATTTCTGCTTTAAACTTTAGGTGCTGTCCCAAAATGTATCACTAAGGTGACAGAAGTTGATTTCGGAGCATCATTTTTGAACAGAAGCTTCAACCGTTTTGTGGCATATGAGAAAATACCTAAGCCCCGGACCTGTCGATTTTGGTCAAAAATGAAAATTTCAAAAGTGCCCCAATTTCTGCTTTAAACTTTAGGTGCTATCCCAAAATGTATCACTAAGGTGACAGAAGTTGATTTCGGAGCATCATTTTTGAACAGGAGCTTCAACTGTTTTGTGGCATATGAGAAATTCCCTAAGCCCCGGACCTGTCGATTTTGGTCAAAAATGAAAATTTCAAAAGTGCCCCAATTTCTGCTTTAAACTTTAGGTGCTATCCCAAAATGTATCACTAAGGTGACAGAAGTTGATTTCAGAGCATCAATTTTGAACAGAAGCTTCAACCGTTTTGTGGCATATGAGAAATTCCCTAAGCCCCGGACCTGTCGATTTTGGTCAAAAATGAAAATTTCAAAAGTGCCCCAATTTCTGCTTTAAACTTTAGGTGCTGTCCCAAAATGTATCACTAAGGTGACAGAAGTTGATTTCGAAGCATCATTGTTGAACAGGAGCTTCAACCGTTTTGTGGCATATGAGAAATTCCCTAAGCCCCGGACCTGTCGATTTTGGTCAAAAATGAAAATTTCAAAAGTGCCCCAATTTCTGCTTTAAACTTAAGGTACTATCCCAAAATGTATCACTAAGGTGACAGAAGTTGATTTAGGAGCATCATTTGTGAACAGAAGCTTCAACCGTTTTGTGGCATATGAGAAAATACCTAAGCCCCGGACCTGTCGATTTTGGTCAAAAATGAAAATTTCAAAAGTGCCCCAATTTCTGCTTTAAACTTTAGGTGCTATCCCAAAATGTATCACTAAGGTGACAGAAGTTGATTTCGGAGCATCATTTTTGAACAGGAGCTTCAACTGTTTTGTGGCATATGAGAAATTCCCTAAGCCCCGGACCTGTCGATTTTGGTCAAAAATGAAAATTTCAAAAGTGCCCCAATTTCTGCTTTAAACTTAAGGTACTATCCCAAAATGTATCACTAAGGTGACAGAAGTTGATTTAGGAGCATCATTTGTGAACAGAAGCTTCAACCGTTTTGTGGCATATGAGAAATTCCCTAAGCCCCGGACCTGTCTATTTTGGTCAAAAATGAAAATTTCAAAAGTGCCCCAATTTCTGCTTTAAACTTTAGGTGCTATCCCAAAATGTATCACTAAGGTGACAGAAGTTGATTTCAGAGCATCAATTTTGAACAGAAGCTTCAACCGTTTTGTGGCATATGAGAAATTCCCTAAGCCCCGGACCTGTCGATTTTGGTCAAAAATGAAAATTTCAAAAGTGCCCCAATTTCTGCTTTAAACTTTAGGTGCTGTCCCAAAATGTATCACTAAGGTGACAGAAGTTGATTTCGAAGCATCATTGTTGAACAGGAGCTTCAACCGTTTTGTGGCATATGAGAAATTCCCTAAGCCCCGGACCTGTCGATTTTGGTCAAAAATGAAAATTTCAAAAGTGCCCCAATTTCTGCTTTAAACTTAAGGTACTATCCCAAAATGTATCACTAAGGTGACAGAAGTTGATTTAGGAGCATCATTTGTGAACAGAAGCTTCAACCGTTTTGTGGCATAAGAGAAATTCCCTAAGCCCCGGACCTGTCGATTTTTGTCAAAAATGAAAATTTCAAAAGTGCCCAAATTTCTGCTTTAAACTTAAGATACTATCCCAAAATGTATCACTAAGGTGACAGAAGTTGATTTAGGAGCATCATTTGTGAACAGAAGCTTCAACCGTTTTGTGGCATATGAGAAATTCCCTAAGCCCCGGACCTGTCGATTTTGGTCAAAAATTTAAATTTCAAAAGTGCCCAAATTTCTGCTTTAAACTTAAGGTACTATCCCAAAATGTATCACTAAGGTGACAGAAGCTGATTTCGGAGCATCATTTTTGAACAGAAGCTTCAACCGTTTTGTGGCATATGAGAAATTCCCTAAGCCCCGGACCTGTCGATTTTGGTCAAAAATGAAAATTTCGAAAGTGCCCCAATTTCTGCTTTAAACTGTAGGTGCTATCCCAAAATGTATCACTAAGGTGACAGAAGTTGATTTCGGAGCATCATTTGTGAACAGAAGCTTCAACCGTTTTGTGGCATATGAGAAAATCCCTAAGGCCCGGACCTGTCGATTTTGGTCAAAAATGAAAATTTTAAAAGTGCCCCAATTTCTGCTTTAAACTTTAGGTGCTATCCCAAAATGTATCACTAAGGTGACAGAAGTTGATTTAGGAGCATCATTTGTGAACAGAAGCTTCAACCGTTTTGTGGCATATGAGAAATTCCCTAAGCCCCGGACCTGTCTATTTTGGTCAAAAATGAAAATTTCAAAAGTGCCCCAATTTCTGCTTTAAACTTTAGGTGCTATCCCAAAATGTATCACTAAGGTGACAGAAGTTGATTTCAGAGCATCAATTTTGAACAGAAGCTTCAACCGTTTTGTGGCATATGAGAAATTCCCTAAGCCCCGGACCTGTCGATTTTGGTCAAAAATGAAAATTTCAAAAGTGCCCCAATTTCTGCTTTAAACTTTAGGTGCTGTCCCAAAATGTATCACTAAGGTGACAGAAGTTGATTTCGAAGCATCATTGTTGAACAGGAGCTTCAACCGTTTTGTGGCATATGAGAAATTCCCTAAGCCCCGGACCTGTCGATTTTGGTCAAAAATGAAAATTTCAAAAGTGCCCCAATTTCTGCTTTAAACTTAAGGTACTATCCCAAAATGTATCACTAAGGTGACAGAAGTTGATTTAGGAGCATCATTTGTGAACAGAAGCTTCAACCGTTTTGTGGCATAAGAGAAATTCCCTAAGCCCCGGACCTGTCGATTTTTGTCAAAAATGAAAATTTCAAAAGTGCCCAAATTTCTGCTTTAAACTTAAGATACTATCCCAAAATGTATCACTAAGGTGACAGAAGTTGATTTAGGAGCATCATTTGTGAACAGAAGCTTCAACCGTTTTGTGGCATATGAGAAATTCCCTAAGCCCCGGACCTGTCGATTTTGGTCAAAAATTAAAATTTCAAAAGTGCCCAAATTTCTGCTTTAAACTTAAGGTACTATCCCAAAATGTATCACTAAGGTGACAGAAGCTGATTTCGGAGCATCATTTTTGAACAGAAACTTCAACCGTTTTGTGGCATATGAGAAATTCCCTAAGCCCCGGACCTGTCGATTTTGGTCAAAAATGAAAATTTCAAAAGTGCCCCAATTTCTGCTTTAAACTTTAGGTACTATCTCAAAATGTATCACTAAGGTGACAGAAGTTGATTTAGGAGCATCATTTGTGAACAGAAGCTTCAACCGTTTTGTGGCATATGAGAAAATCCCTAAGGCCCAGACCTGTCGATTTTGGTCAAAAATGAAAATTTCGAAAGTGCCCCAATTTCTGCTTTAAACTGTAGGTGCTATCCCAAAATGTATCACTAAGGTGACAGAAGTTGATTTCGGAGCATCATTTGTGAACAGAAGCTTCAACCGTTTTGTGGCATATGAGAAAATCCCTAAGGCCCGGACCTGTCGATTTTGGTCAAAAATGAAAATTTCAAAAGTGCCCCAATTTCTGCTTTAAACTTTAGGTGCTATCCCAAAATGTATCACTAAGGTGACAGAAGTTGATTTCGGAGCATCATATTTGAACAGGAGCTTCAACCGTTTTGTGTGCATGTGAGAAATTCCCTGAGCCCCGGACCTGTCGATATTGGTCAAAAATGAAAATTTCAAAAGTGCCCCAATTTCTGCTTTAAACTGTAGGTGCTATCCCAAAATGTATCACTAAGGTGACAGAAGTTGATTTCGGAGCATCATATTTGAACAGAAGCTTGAACCGTTTTGTGACATATGAGAAATTCCCTATGCCCCGGACCTGTCGATTTTGGTCAAAAATGAAAATTTCAAAAGTGCCCCAATTTCTGCTTTAAACTTTAGGTGCTATCCCAAAATGTATCACTAAGGTGACAGAAGTTGATTTAGGAGCATCATTTTTGAACAGGAGCTACAACCGTTTTGTGACATATGAGAAATTCCCTAAGCCCCGGACCTGTCGATTTTGGTCAAAAATGAAAATTTCAAAAGTGCCCCAATTTCTGCTTTAAACTTTAGGTGCTATCCCAAAATGTATCACTAAGGTGACAGAAGCTGATTTCGGAGCATCATTTTTGAACAGAAACTTCAACCGTTTTGTGGCATATGAGAAATTCCCTAAGCCCCGGACCTGTCGATTTTGGTCAAAAATGAAAATTTCAAAAGTGCCCCAATTTCTGCTTTAAACTTTAGGTACTATCTCAAAATGTATCACTAAGGTGACAGAAGTTGATTTAGGAGCATCATTTGTGAACAGAAGCTTCAACCGTTTTGTGGCATATGAGAAAATCCCTAAGGCCCAGACCTGTCGATTTTGGTCAAAAATGAAAATTTCGAAAGTGCCCCAATTTCTGCTTTAAACTGTAGGTGCTATCCCAAAATGTATCACTAAGGTGACAGAAGTTGATTTCGGAGCATCATTTGTGAACAGAAGCTTCAACCGTTTTGTGGCATATGAGAAAATCCCTAAGGCCCGGACCTGTCGATTTTGGTCAAAAATGAAAATTTCAAAAGTGCCCCAATTTCTGCTTTAAACTTTAGGTGCTATCCCAAAATGTATCACTAAGGTGACAGAAGTTGATTTCGGAGCATCATATTTGAACAGGAGCTTCAACTGTTTTGTGTGCATGTGAGAAATTCCCTGAGCCCCGGACCTGTCGATATTGGTCAAAAATGAAAATTTCAAAAGTGCCCCAATTTCTGCTTTAAACTGTAGGTGCTATCCCAAAATGTATCACTAAGGTGACAGAAGTTGATTTCGGAGCATCATATTTGAACAGAAGCTTGAACCGTTTTGTGACATATGAGAAATTCCCTATGCCCCGGACCTGTCGATTTTGGTCAAAAATGAAAATTTCAAAAGTGCCCCAATTTCTGCTTTAAACTTTAGGTGCTATCCCAAAATGTATCACTAAGGTGACAGAAGTTGATTTAGGAGCATCATTTTTGAACAGGAGCTTCAACCGTTTTGTGACATATGAGAAATTCCCTAAGCCCCGGACCTGTCGATTTTGGTCAAAAATGAAAATTTCAAAAGTGCCCCAATTTCTGCTTTAAACTTTAGGTGCTATCCCAAAATGTATCACTAAGGTGACAGAAGTTGATTTCGGAGCATCATTTTTGAACAGGAGCTTCAACCGTTTTGTGGCAAATGAGAAATTCCCTAAGCCCCGGACCTGTCGATTTTGGTCAAAAATGAAAATTTCAAAAGTGCCCCAATTTCTGCTTTAAACTTTAGGTGCTATCCCAAAATGTATCACTAAGGTGACAGAAGTTGATTTCGGAGCATCATTTTTGAACAGGAGCTTCAACTGTTTTGTGGCATATGAGAAATTCCCTAAGCCCCGGACCTGTCGATTTTGGTCAAAAATGAAAATTTCAAAAGTGCCCCAATTTCTGCTTTAAACTTTAGGTGCTATCCCAAAATGTATCACTAAGGTGACAGAAGTTGATTTCAGAGCATCAATTTTGAACAGAAGCTTCAACCATTTTGTGGCATATGAGAAATTCCCTAAGCCCCGGACCTGTCGATTTTGGTCAAAAATGAAAATTTCAAAAGTGCCCCAATTTCTGCTTTAAACTTTAGGTGCTGTCCCAAAATGTATCACTAAGGTGACAGAAGTTGATTTCGAAGCATCATTGTTGAACAGGAGCTTCAACCGTTTTGTGGCATATGAGAAATTCCCTAAGCCCCGGACCTGTCGATTTTGGTCAAAAATGAAAATTTCAAAAGTGCCCCAATTTCTGCTTTAAACTTAAGGTACTATCCCAAAATGTATCACTAAGGTGACAGAAGTTGATTTAGGAGCATCATTTGTGAACAGAAGCTTCAACCGTTTTGTGGCATATGAGAAATTCCCTAAGCCCCGGACCTGTCGATTTTGGTCAAAAATGAAAATTTCAAAAGTGCCCAAATTTCTGCTTTAAACTTTAGGTGCTATCCCAAAATGTATCACTAAGGTGACAGAAGTTGATTTCGGAGCATCGTTTTTGAACAGGAGCTTCAACCGTTTTGTGGCATTTGAGAAATTCCCTAAGCCCCGGACCTGTCGATTTTGGTCAAAAATGAAAATTTCAAAAGTGCCCCAATTTCTGCTTTAAACTTTAGGTGCTATCCCAAAATGTATCACTAAGGTGACAGAAGTTGATTTCAGAGCATCAATTTTGAACAGAAGCTTCAACCGTTTTGTGGCATATGAGAAATTCCCTAAGCCCCGGACCTGTCGATTTTGGTCAAAAATGAAAATTTCAAAAGTGCCCCAATTTCTGCTTTAAACTTTAGGTGCTGTCCCAAAATGTATCACTAAGGTGACAGAAGTTGATTTCGAAGCATCATTGTTGAACAGGAGCTTCAACCGTTTTGTGGCATATGAGAAATTCCCTAAGCCCCGGACCTGTCGATTTTGGTCAAAAATGAAAATTTCAAAAGTGCCCCAATTTCTGCTTTAAACTTAAGGTACTATCCCAAAATGTATCACTAAGGTGACAGAAGTTGATTTAGGAGCATCATTTGTGAACAGAAGCTTCAACCGTTTTGTGGCATATGAGAAATTCCCTAAGCCCCGGACCTGTCGATTTTTGTCAGAAATGAAAATTTCAAAAGTGCCCAAATTTCTGCTTTAAACTTAAGATACTATCCCAAAATGTATCACTAAGGTGACAGAAGTTGATTTAGGAGCATCATTTGTGAACAGAAGCTTCAACCGTTTTGTGGCATATGAGAAATTCCCTAAGCCCCGGACCTGTCGATTTTGGTCAAAAATTAAAATTTCAAAAGTGCCCAAATTTCTGCTTTAAACTTAAGGTACTATCCCAAAATGTATCACTAAGGTGACAGAAGCTGATTTCGGAGCATCATTTTTGAACAGAAGCTTCAACCGTTTTGTGGCATATGGGAAATTCCCTAAGCCCCGGACCTGTCGATTTTGGTCAAAAATGAAAATTTCGAAAGTGCCCCAATTTCTGCTTTAAACTGTAGGTGCTATCCCAAAATGTATCACTAAGGTGACAGAAGTTGATTTCGGAGCATCATTTGTGAACAGAAGCTTCAACCGTTTTGTGGCATATGAGAAAATCCCTAAGGCCCGGACCTGTCGATTTTGGTCAAAAATGAAAATTTTAAAAGTGCCCCAATTTCTGCTTTAAACTTTAGGTGCTATCCCAAAATGTATCACTAAGGTGACAGAAGTTGATTTCGGAGCATCATATTTGAACAGGAGCTTTAACCGTTTTGTGTGCATGTGAGAAATTCCCTGAGCCCCAGACCTGTCGATATTTGTCAAAAATGAAAATTTCAAAAGTGCCCCAATTTCTGCTTTAAACTGTAGGTGCTATCCCAAAATGTATCACTAAGGTGACAGAAGTTGATTTCGGAGCATCATATTTGAACAGAAGCTTGAACCGTTTTGTGACATATGAGAAATTCCCTATGCCCCGGACCTGTCGATTTTGGTCAAAAATGAAAATTTCAAAAGTGCCCCAATTTCTGCTTTAAACTTTAGGTGCTATCCCAAAATGTATCACTAAGGTGACAGAAGTTGATTTTGGAGCATCTTTTTTGAACAGGAGCTTCAACCGTTTTGTGACATATGAGAAATTCCCTAAGCCCCGGACCTGTCGATTTTGGTCAAAAATGAAAATTTCAAAAGTGCCCCAATTTCTGCTTTAAACTTTAGGTGCTATCCCAAAATGTATCACTAAGGTGACAGAAGTTGATTTCGGAGCATCATTTTTGAACAGGAGCTTCAACCGTTTTGTGGCATATGAGAAATTCCCTAAGCCCCGGACCTGTCGATTTTGGTCAAAAATGAAAATTTCAAAAGTGCCCAAATTTCTGCTTTAAACTTTAGGTGCTATCCCAAAATGTATCACTAAGGTGACAGAAGTTGATTTCGGAGCATCGTTTTTGAACAGGAGCTTCAACCGTTTTGTGGCATATGAGAAATTCCCTAAGCCCCGGACCTGTCGATTTTGGTCAAAAATGAAAATTTCAAAAGTGCCCCAATTTCTGCTTTAAACTTTAGGTGCTATCCCAAAATGTATCACTAAGGTGACAGAAGTTGATTTCAGAGCATCAATTTTGAACAGAAGCTTCAACCATTTTGTGGCATATGAGAAATTCCCTAAGCCCCGGACCTGTCGATTTTGGTCAAAAATGAAAATTTCAAAAGTGCCCCAATTTCTGCTTTAAACTTTAGGTGCTGTCCCAAAATGTATCACTAAGGTGACAGAAGTTGATTTCGAAGCATCATTGTTGAACAGGAGCTTCAACCGTTTTGTGGCATATGAGAAATTCCCTAAGCCCCGGACCTGTCGATTTTTGTCAAAAATGAAAATTTCAAAAGTGCCCAAATTTCTGCTTTAAACTTAAGATACTATCCCAAAATGTATCACTAAGGTGACAGAAGTTGATTTCAGAGCATCAATTTTGAACAGAATCTTCAACCGTTTTGTGGCATATGAGAAATTCCCTAAGCCCCGGACCTGTCGATATTGGTCAAATATGAAAATTTCAAAAGTGCCCCAATTTTTGCTTTAAACTGTAGGTGCTATACCAAAATGTATCACTAAGGTGACAGAAGTTGATTTCGGAGCATCATATTTGAACAGAAGCTTGAACCGTTTTGTGACATATGAGAAATTCCCTAAGCCCCAGACCTGTCGATTTTGGTCAAAAATGAAAATTTCAAAAGTGCCCCAATTTCTGCTTTAAACTTTAGGTGCTATCCCAAAATGTATCACTAAGGTGACAGAAGTTGATTTTGGAGCATCATTTTTGAACAGGAGCTTCAACCGTTTTGTGGCATATGAGAAATTCCCTAAGCCCCGGACCTGTCGATTTTGGTCAAAAATGAAAATTTTAAAAGTGCCCCAATTTCTGCTTTAAACTTAAGGTACTATCCCAAAATGTATCACTAAGGTGACAGAAGTTGATTTTGGAGCATCATTTTTGAACAGGAGCTTCAACCGTTTTGTGGCATATGAGAAATTCCCTAAGCCCCGGACCTGTCGATTTTGGTCAAAAATGAAAAATTCAAAAGTGCCCCAATTTCTGCTTTAAACTTTAGGTGCTGTCCCAAAATGTATCACTAAGGTGACAGAAGTTGATTTCGGAGCATCATTGTTGAACAGGAGCTTCAACCGTTTTGTGGCATATGAGAAATTCCCTAAGCCCCGGACCTGTCGATATTGGTCAAAAATTAAAATTTCAAAAGTGCCCCAATTTCTGCTTTAAACTGTAGGTGCTATCCCAAAATGTATCACTAAGGTGACAGAAGTTGATTTCGGAGCATCATATTTGAACAGAAGCTTGAACCGTTTTGTGAAATATGAGAAATTCCCTAAGCCTCGGACCTGTCGATTTTGGTCGAAAATGAAAATTTCAAAAGTGCCCCAATTTCTGCTTTAAACTTTAGGTGCTATCCCAAAATGTATCACTAAGGTGACAGAAGTTGATGTTGGAGCATCATTTTTGAACAGGAGCTTCAACCGTTTTGTGACATATGAGAAATTCCCTAAGCCCCGGACCTGTCGATTTTGGTCAAAAATGAAAATTTCAAAAGTGCCCCAATTTCTGCTTTAAACTTTAGGTGCTATCCCAAAATGTATCACTAAGGTGACAGAAGTTGATTTCGGAGCATCATTTTTGAACAGGAGCTTCAACCGTTTTGTGGCATATGAGAAATTCTCTAAGCCCCGGACCTGTCGATTTTGGTCAAAAATGAAAATTTCAAAAGTGCCCCAATTTCTGCTTTAAACTTTAGGTGCTGTCCCAAAATGTATCACTAAGGTGACAGAAGTTGATTTCGGAGCATCATTGTTGAACGGGAGCTTCAACCGTTTTGTGGCATATGAGAAATTTCCTAAGCCCCGGACCTGTCGATTTTGGTCAAAAATGAAAATTTCAAAAGTGCCCCAATTTCTGCTTTACACTTTAGGTACTATCCCAAAATGTATCACTAAGGTGACAGAAGTTGATTTCGGAGCATCATTTTTGAACCGAAGCTTCAACCGTTTTGTGGCATATGAGAAATTCCCTAAGCCCCGGACCTGTCGATTTTGGTCAAAAATGAAAATTTCAAAAGTGCCCCAATTTCTGCTTTAAACTTTAGGTGCTATCCCAAAATGTATCACTAAGGTGACAGAAGTTGATTTCGGAGCATCATATTTGAACAGAAGCTTGAACCATTTTGTGACATATGAGAAATTCCCTAAGCCCCGGACCTGTCGATTTTGGTCAAAAATGAAAATTTCAAAAGTGCCCCAATTTCTGCTTTAAACTTTAGGTGCTATCCCAAAATGTATCACTAAGGTGACAGAAGTTGATTTTTGAGCATCATTTTTGAACAGGAGCTTCAACCGTTTTGTGACATATGAGAAATTCCCTAAGCCCCGGACCTGTCGATTTTGGTCAAAAATGAAAATTTCAAAAGTGCCCCAATTTCTGCTTTAAACTTTAGGTGCTATCCCAAAATGTATCACTAAGGTGACAGAAGTTGATTTCGGAGCATCATATTTGAACAGGAGCTTCAACCGTTTTGTGTGCATATGAGAAATTCCCTAAGCCCCGGACCTGTCGATATTGGTCAAAAATGAAAATTTCAAAAGTGCCCCAATTTCTGCTTTAAACTGTAGGTGCTATCCCAAAATGTATCACTAAGGTGACAGAAGTTGATTTCGGAGCATCATATTTGAACAGAAGCTTGAACCGTTTTGTGACATATGAGAAATTCCCTAAGCCCCGGACCTGTCGATTTTGGTCAAAAATGAAAATTTCAAAAGTGCCCCAATTTCTGCTTTAAACTTTAGGTGCTATCCCAAAATGTATCACTAAGGTGACAGAAGTTGATTTTGGAGCATCATTTTTGAACAGGAGCTTCAACCGTTTTGTGACATATGAGAAATTCCCTAAGCCCCGGACCTGTCGATTTTGGTCAAAAATGAAAATTTCAAAAGTGCCCCAATTTCTGCTTTAAACTTTAGGTGCTATCCCAAAATGTATCACTAAGGTGACAGAAGTTGATTTCGGAGCATCATTTTTGAACAGGAGCTTCAACCGTTTTGTGGCATATGAGAAATTCCCTAAGCCCCGGACCTGTCGATTTTGGTCAAAAATGAAAATTTCAAAAGTGCCCCAATTTCTGCTTTAAACTTTAGGTGCTGTCCCAAAATGTATCACTAAGGTGACAGAAGTTGATTTCGGAGCATCATTGTTGAACAGGAGCTTCAACCGTTTTGTGGCATATGAGAAATTCCCTAGGCCCCGGACCTGTCGATTTTGGTCAAAAATGAAAATTTCAAAAGTGCCCCAATTTCTGCTTTAAACTTTAGGTGCTATCCCAAAATGTATCACTAAGGTGACAGAAGTTGATTTCGGAGCATCATTTTTGAACAGGAGCTTCAACCGTTTTGTGTGCATATGAGAAATTCCCTAAGCCCCGGACCTGTCGATATTGGTCAAAAATGAAAATTTCAAAAGTGCCCCAATTTCTGCTTTAAACTGTAGGTGCTATCCCAAAATGTATCACTAAGGTGACAGAAGTTGATTTCGGAGCATCATATTTGAACAGAAGCTTGAACCGTTTTGTGACATATGAGAAATTCCCTAAGCCCCGGACCTGTCGATTTTGGTCAAAAATGAAAATTTCAAAAGTGCCCCAATTTCTGCTTTAAACTTTAGGTGCTATCCCAAAATGTATCACTAAGGTGACAGAAGTTGATTTTGGAGCATCATTTTTGAACAGGAGCTTCAACCGTTTTGTGGCATATGAGAAATTCCCTAAGCCCCGGACCTGTCGATTTTGGTCAAAAATGAAAATTTCAAAAGTGCCCAAATTTCTGATTTAAACTTAAGATACTATCCCAAAATGTATCACTAAGGTGGCAGAAGTTGATTTAGGAGGATCATTTGTGAACAGAAGCTTCAACCGTTTTGTGGCATATGAGAAATTCCCTAAGCCCCGGACCTGTCGATTTTGGTCAAAAATGAAAATTTCAAAAGTGCCCCAATTTCTGCTTTAAACTTTAGGTGCTGTCCCAAAATGTATCACTAAGGTGACAGAAGTTGATTTCGAAGCATCATTGTTGAACAGGAGCTTCAACCGTTTTGTGGCATATGAGAAATTCCCTAAGCCCCGGACCTGTCGATTTTGGTCAAAAATGAAAATTTCAAAAGTGCCCCAATTTCTGCTTTAAACTTAAGGTACTATCCCAAAATGTATCACTAAGGTGACAGAAGTTGATTTAGGAGCATCATTTGTGAACAGAAGCTTCAACCGTTTTGTGGCATATGAGAAATTCCCTAAGCCCCGGACCTGTCGATTTTTGTCAAAAATGAAAATTTCAAAAGTGCCCAAATTTCTGCTTTAAACTTAAGATACTATCCCAAAATGTATCACTAAGGTGACAGAAGTTGATTTAGGAGCATCATTTGTGAACAGAAGCTTCAACCGTTTTGTGGCATATGAGAAATTCCCTAAGCCCCGGACCTGTCGATTTTGGTCAAAAATTAAAATTTCAAAAGTGCCCAAATTTCTGCTTTAAACTTAAGGTACTATCCCAAAATGTATCACTAAGGTGACAGAAGCTGATTTCGGAGCATCATTTTTGAACAGAAGCTTCAACCGTTTTGTGGCATATGGGAAATTCCCTAAGCCCCGGACCTGTCGATTTTGGTCAAAAATGAAAATTTCAAAAGTGCCCCAATTTCTGCTTTAAACTTTAGGTACTATCCCAAAATGTATCACTAAGGTGACAGAAGTTGATTTAGGAGCATCATTTGTGAACAGAAGCTTCAACCGTTTTGTGAAATATGAGAAATTCCCTAAGCCTCGGACCTGTCGATTTTGGTCAAAAATGAAAATTTCAAAAGTGCCCCAATTTCTGCTTTAAACTTTAGGTGCTATCCCAAAATGTATCACTAAGGTGACAGAAGTTGATGTTGGAGCATCATTTTTGAACAGGAGCTTCAACCGTTTTGTGACATATGAGAAATTCCCTAAGCCCCGGACCTGTCGATTTTGGTCAAAAATGAAAATTTCAAAAGTGCCCCAATTTCTGCTTTAAACTTTAGGTGCTATCCCAAAATGTATCACTAAGGTGACAGAAGTTGATTTCGGAGCATCATTTTTGAACAGGAGCTTCAACCGTTTTGTGGCATATGAGAAATTCTCTAAGCCCCGGACCTGTCGATTTTGGTCAAAAATGAAAATTTCAAAAGTGCCCCAATTTCTGCTTTAAACTTTAGGTGCTGTCCCAAAATGTATCACTAAGGTGACAGAAGTTGATTTCGGAGCATCATTGTTGAACGGGAGCTTCAACCGTTTTGTGGCATATGAGAAATTTCCTAAGCCCCGGACCTGTCGATTTTGGTCAAAAATGAAAATTTAAAAAGTGCCCCAATTTCTGCTTTACACTTTAGGTACTATCCCAAAATGTATCACTAAGGTGACAGAAGTTGATTTCGGAGCATCATTTTTGAACCGAAGCTTCAACCGTTTTGTGGCATATGAGAAATTCCCTAAGCCCCGGACCTGTCGATTTTGGTCAAAAATGAAAATTTCAAAAGTGCCCCAATTTCTGCTTTAAACTTTAGGTGCTATCCCAAAATGTATCACTAAGGTGACAGAAGTTGATTTCGGAGCATCATTTTTGAACAGGAGCTTCAACCGTTTTGTGTGCATATGAGAAATTCCCTAAGCCCCGGACCTGTCGATATTGGTCAAAAATGAAAATTTCAAAAGTGCCCCAATTTCTGATTTAAACTGTAGGTGCTATCCCAAAATGTATCACTAAGGTGACAGAAGTTGATTTCGGAGCATCATATTTGAACAGAAGCTTGAACCATTTTGTGACATATGAGAAATTCCCTAAGCCCCGGACCTGTCGATTTTGGTCAAAAATGAAAATTTCAAAAGTGCCCCAATTTCTGCTTTAAACTTTAGGTGCTATCCCAAAATGTATCACTAAGGTGACAGAAGTTGATTTTTGAGCATCATTTTTGAACAGGAGCTTCAACCGTTTTGTGACATATGAGAAATTCCCTAAGCCCCGGACCTGTCGATTTTGGTCAAAAATGAAAATTTCAAAAGTGCCCCAATTTCTGCTTTAAACTTTAGGTGCTATCCCAAAATGTATCACTAAGGTGACAGAAGTTGATTTCGGAGCATCATATTTGAACAGGAGCTTCAACCGTTTTGTGTGCATATGAGAAATTCCCTAAGCCCCGGACCTGTCGATATTGGTCAAAAATGAAAATTTCAAAAGTGCCCCAATTTCTGCTTTAAACTGTAGGTGCTATCCCAAAATGTATCACTAAGGTGACAGAAGTTGATTTCGGAGCATCATATTTGAACAGAAGCTTGAACCGTTTTGTGACATATGAGAAATTCCCTAAGCCCCGGACCTGTCGATTTTGGTCAAAAATGAAAATTTCAAAAGTGCCCCAATTTCTGCTTTAAACTTTAGGTGCTATCCCAAAATGTATCACTAAGGTGACAGAAGTTGATTTCGGAGCATCATATTTGAACAGAAGCTTGAACCATTTTGTGACATATGAGAAATTCCCTAAGCCCCGGACCTGTCGATTTTGGTCAAAAATGAAAATTTCAAAAGTGCCCCAATTTCTGCTTTAAACTTTAGGTGCTATCCCAAAATGTATCACTAAGGTGACAGAAGTTGATTTCGGAGCATCATATTTGAACAGAAGCTTGAACCATTTTGTGACATATGAGAAATTCCCTAAGCCCCGGACCTGTCGATTTTGGTCAAAAATGAAAATTTCAAAAGTGCCCCAATTTCTGCTTTAAACTTTAGGTGCTATCCCAAAATGTATCACTAAGGTGACAGAAGTTGATTTTTGAGCATCATTTTTGAACAGGAGCTTCAACCGTTTTGTGACATATGAGAAATTCCCTAAGCCCCGGACCTGTCGATTTTGGTCAAAAATGAAAATTTCAAAAGTGCCCCAATTTCTGCTTTAAACTTTAGGTGCTATCCCAAAATGTATCACTAAGGTGACAGAAGTTGATTTCGGAGCATCATATTTGAACAGGAGCTTCAACCGTTTTGTGTGCATATGAGAAATTCCCTAAGCCCCGGACCTGTCGATATTGGTCAAAAATGAAAATTTCAAAAGTGCCCCAATTTCTGCTTTAAACTGTAGGTGCTATCCCAAAATGTATCACTAAGGTGACAGAAGTTGATTTCGGAGCATCATATTTGAACAGAAGCTTGAACCGTTTTGTGACATATGAGAAATTCCCTAAGCCCCGGACCTGTCGATTTTGGTCAAAAATGAAAATTTCAAAAGTGCCCCAATTTCTGCTTTAAACTTTAGGTGCTATCCCAAAATGTATCACTAAGGTGACAGAAGTTGATTTCGGAGCATCATTTTTGAACAGGAGCTTCAACCGTTTTGTGGCATATGAGAAATTCCCTAAGCCCCGGACCTGTCGATTTTGGTCAAAAATGAAAATTTCAAAAGTGCCCCAATTTCTGCTTTAAACTTTAGGTGCTGTCCCAAAATGTATCACTAAGGTGACAGAAGTTGATTTCGGAGCATCATTGTTGAACAGGAGCTTCAACCGTTTTGTGGCATATGAGAAATTCCCTAGGCCCCGGACCTGTCGATTTTGGTCAAAAATGAAAATTTCAAAAGTGCCCCAATTTCTGCTTTAAACTTTAGGTGCTATCCCAAAATGTATCACTAAGGTGACAGAAGTTGATTTCGGAGCATCATTTTTGAACAGGAGCTTCAACCGTTTTGTGTGCATATGAGAAATTCCCTAAGCCCCGGACCTGTCGATATTGGTCAAAAATGAAAATTTCAAAAGTGCCCCAATTTCTGCTTTAAACTGTAGGTGCTATCCCAAAATGTATCACTAAGGTGACAGAAGTTGATTTCGGAGCATCATATTTGAACAGAAGCTTGAACCGTTTTGTGACATATGAGAAATTCCCTAAGCCCCGGACCTGTCGATTTTGGTCAAAAATGAAAATTTCAAAAGTGCCCCAATTTCTGCTTTAAACTTTAGGTGCTATCCCAAAATGTATCACTAAGGTGACAGAAGTTGATTTTGGAGCATCATTTTTGAACAGGAGCTTCAACCGTTTTGTGGCATATGAGAAATTCCCTAAGCCCCGGACCTGTCGATTTTGGTCAAAAATGAAAATTTCAAAAGTGCCCAAATTTCTGCTTTAAACTTAAGATACTA